>NC_057795.1:468312795-468313956 GCF_018294505.1 Triticum aestivum | reverse complement strand
AGGGAGAAGAAACCATGAGGGGAGGGGAGGGGAGGGGAGGAGGGAGGAGGGAGGAGGAGGTCGCCGGAGAGGAGGAGGAGGTCACCAGAGAGGAGAAGTATGGTGGAGGAGAGAAGGGAAGATGAAATGAAGAGAGGAGGAGAGGACCAGCCATATATACGACATACTAATGGCGCACCGCGGGCAGGTGCGCCATTAGTAATTTTTTTATTTTTTTGATTTATTTTGAATTTTGAAGGCGGGAAGATACTAATGGCGCACCACGGGCAGGTGCGCCATTAGTAATTGTTTTTTTATTTTTTTGACTTATTTTGAATTTTGAAGGAGGGAAGATACTAATGGCGCACCATGGTCAGGTGCGCCATTAGTAACTTTTTTTTTATTTTTTTGACTTATTTTGAATTTTGAAGGCGGGAAGATAGTAATGGCGCACCATGGGTAGGTGCGCCATTAGTAAGTTCGAATTTTTTTGATTTTTTTTGCCTCTCCAGATCTTAAAAGCCCCGTATCTTTTTTGCTGTTAGGTTTTTGAGGATTTTGAAAATGTTTAACGGGGTTCCACGGTTAAATTTGGATGTAACTTTTCGAGTAGATGATTTTTCATATAAAAAACTTTTCCATCCGAGTTAGTATGCAAAAGTTATGCCCATTTTTACAAATTCTCGCGAGATTTTGCAAATGAAGTCAAAATTCATATTTGCAAATTTTCCCAACAACTAGGCCACATATCACATGGGAAACTTATTTTCTTTTATTTTTTTGACATTTTTATCATTTTCTTTTATTTTTTTAAAACTGGAAAGGCGATCCACAGGGGGGGGGTGCATTCGGTGGAAGTGGTGGCCAAGGTTACTAATGGCGCACCGTGGCATGGTGCGCCATTACTAGTTTAACTAGTAATGGAGCACCACACCCACGGTGCGCCATTAGTAGTTTTGAAAAAAATTCAAAAAAAAGTTTTAATTTTTTTTACTAATGGCGCACCATGGGAGTGGTGCGCCATTACTAGTTCAACTAGTAATGGCGCACCACTCCCACGGTACGCCATTAGTAGTTTTGAACAAAATTTAAAAAAAAATATTTTTACTAATGGCGCACCGTGGATGTGGTGTGCCATTAGTATTTGGACACTAATGGCGCACCAACACATGGTGCGCCATT
>NC_057795.1:468308789-468312571 GCF_018294505.1 Triticum aestivum | reverse complement strand
ATGTTTTCCCCTGCTTATAAAGAGGGAGGGGGCGGACGTTTCGCCCTTCCGAATAAAGAAACCACCCATGATCTCTCCCACGACGCCGCATTCGACGCGTGCCGTTAGGGAGGGCGCGGTGGATACGGAGTCAGATACGGCGTAACCCAGGCCGCGTGTGCCCGTGCCCTGTTTTGGGCCTGGCCCAACAGCGCTCGGCATCGTGTATGGCCCAGGCCCGGGGGCTCCTGTCGGTGTACTAGAATAGGGGTACCCTAGTATCCCGAACTTGTGCACGGGCAGTTGCAGCGCCCCGCGGCAAGGCTTGCCGGGCGACCGCCAAGGTCCTTCATGGTTCCTTTGGAGCCATTCAAGAACAAAGTATTCAAGACAAGGCCCCGGCAAGAGGAGCTTGCCGGGAAGACCAACCAAGGCATATCAGGGCCCGGTGAGCGACAAGCTTTCGGACCCGACAAGACAACGGCCGCGGCAAGGCGCTTGCTGCGGCAGGCGGCCACTCTGTGCCCACGCTCCAGCGCATCCACCAACGTGTCGCTCTGGGGGCCTTTCCAGGCGCGCGTGGCGGGAGGCTGTGCAGCCAGCGGTGCACGGTGGCATGCGAAGCTGACAAGATCGCCATCGTGGCGAGCGGTGGCTTCCCTGACGGTACCTTTCTGCACTGTTTGGGCGACGTAGACGGGCATTTAATGCCCTTGGCCCCTGCCGTCAGGGTTAGGTACTGTGCACTGTACAAGTAACTGTACCAACCACCTCTCTTTTTACATTTTTACCCTTCTCCGCGTTGCCACCTGTCGGTGACCCCTTGAGCATATAAAAGGAGGCCCATGCGCAACGTAGAGGGGGTTCGGATCATTCGGAAGCCAGAGAAACACTTAGCTCTCTTGAGCAAGAACATAATAGAATCAGACAAGCAGCAGTAGGAGTGTTATCTCTCCGGAGAGCTCCGAAGCTGGGTAAACTGCTCGTGTGCTTCGCCTCGATCCGCTCTTCGTGCGACCTCCGCCCCCCGCCGAACTGAAAGGGGCTCGGTCCGCCGGCCCCATAGGTGTTCGTGGATCAGTTTCCTCGACATGTGGGGGGGGGGAGGGCAGCCAACAGAAGTTCTGGCGCAGCCCTTCCCCTCTCCCAAGTCCTTCTCCTCTCCCGCGGTGCTTGGCGAAGCCCTGCTAGAGTGCCACGCTCCTCCTCCACCACCACGCTGTCGTGCTGCTGCTGGACGGAGTCTCCCCAACCTCTCCCTCTATCCTTCCCGGATCAAGGCGTGGGAGATGTCACCAGGCTGCACGTGTGTTGAACGCGGAGGTGCCGTCCGTTCGGCACTAGGATCTCCGGTGATTTGGATCACGACGAGTACGACTCCTTCAACCCCGTTCTCTTCAACTCTTCCGCTTAGCGATCTACAAGGGTATGTAGATGCGCTCCCCTCTCTCTCGTTGCTAGTCTCTCCATAGATAGATCTTGGTGACTCATAGGAAAATTTTGAATTTCTGCTACGTTCCCCAACACTTGGGTGGCCTGCAAGGGAATGAAGCAGCAAAAACCTAACCACGACCTTCATCACCAAGCACGCAAGCTTGCCCGATGAACACCTCCGATGGCAACATGAGGGGGAGAGGGTGGAGGGGTGGTAGTGTTGGGGAAACCCTTGTCGCCCCAGAGTCCCCAGATTCATTGGAATGATAGGAAAAAGCTCGAAGCCAGGCACAAAGTCGTATCATAATAGCAGGAGGCCTTGGGAGAAAACTGTGAGGGCCCCCAAAACATCACAAGGACATCCACTAGCAAGCAGCGCAGCCTGAACTCGAAAATATCTTGAGAAATTTGTTGCATTCATTTCTATGGTTTATCCATTTTCTTTAGAGAGAAAGCTGATCCTATTATTAGTAACCCTAGAAAGAATAGGTTTTGACATTAATCTGCTTAGATCTCGACCTAGGTCAGAAGAAAGAAACTAGAAAGAAGAATGAAACCACAATGGAAGTGTTGAATTACTTCATCAGCGATGATTCCTGGGGTGAGCTGCCTTCAGGATGTGATTTAGGTCCACGGTGGTAGTTAATAGGTGGGAGTTAGAATGATGATAGTTTGGAGGTAATTATGTTGAGGTAGATAAGGTGATATTTATAGAGAATGAAAGAATCACAATTGCAAACACTCTCTATATTGGTAAACAAAAATGTGTGGAGGTATCAATTAATGGTCAACGTAAACCATGGTGTCTATTCATGCGCGATGGAAATTTAGGCAAATTCTAAATTCACCCATTTTTAGATCAAACGGGAAGTAATTACTATAGAGATATGACCGATACATGGCTATATTTATGGGTTATGCAAACATATACATGTAATAGTTGTTTTTGATAAAATTTATTAGCATCTGTCAAATTGTTTTTCTTAAGACAATATAGTAGGACTAATTTCGTTGGAGAGGATTTCGTCATTTTAACTAGCATTATGTATGTGATGAGATATATGTTTATAGACAACAAATGGGTTTGTTGGTATCAATGAATTGGTTTTATTGATAATATTTTGTGCTATTTCATTTTTAGTAGTTTTTGACATTTATTTTGCAACAAATCTATGTGGTGAGATAAAAATGTTAACTATTCTGAAAAGAAGATGGGGATAAAAAATAGTACATGCTATCGATGAGGACCTTTTCTATTCTTCAAAAATGAGTCTACTATATATGTGCCTCCAAAGTTTAATGAAAAAATTCTACAAGAAATGCTTAAATATCTTATGTTAAGAACGACATTCATGGTTAAGATTATGAATCATATGACTACAATGAATGCAACATAACTCTATGGAGGTCACGGACATAACTTAGAAAGATGGACATCAAAAGTAAATTAGTTCACTATGAATGTGACATACACTTGGTCCTATTTATTTAGTTTTGACTATATATGTGGTGTACACATAAAAGGTAAATTTGGTAATTGTAAATATCTCAAACACATAAAAAGTACAATAAATTATATAAATGTTACATACACATAAAGACTTTTGTGATCTAAAGATGTGACTGAGCTCCTGAGAATGCATTTACAAGAAGGCATGTGTAATGATGGTGAACAATTTGGTTCAAAACATGAGTGATTAATGAACAACCCACACTCAAAACAATCGAGTATCAAACAATGTCATGCAGAAATGTCACATTATTAAGCACCATGCATGACACATCGACATCCATAGAGTTGATACTTCCACATTACCTACTTGTTGCCACTGCCACTGGTATAGTAGCAATAATCACAATCCGACACAACCATCTCCTCGAACCATTATCTCTTAGCCTTTGCACCCGCCGATAGTAAGTTCTTTCACACTGTCTCCTTACACTACTAGGGAGAACCTTATGCACAGAAGCTTACCAGTAGCGTTGGTCAAAAAAATGTGCCACTGCTACCTTCCAGTACCGTTGTGTATAAAAGCCCGCTACTACTATATAAGTAGCAGTAGCACACACAAGATAAAAAGCACTAATACTATAACTGCCACATCGTTGCCGGCACGATAGATATAATAGTAGCGCTGGCCTACAACCAATGCTACTGGTATTGGTCTTAGCAGTAGCACTCTTCCTGCCACCGCGCTACTGCTATGGGTGCCTTATCCGTAAATTTTCCTCCCCCGCACCCGACCATCTTCTTCCTCCCCTCACTCCCCGCTGCCTCACTCCTTTGCCGCCGTCGCCACCGCATTGCCACCGCCGTCCTTCCTCCTCCTTCCTTGGTATGTCCTCCTCCCTCCTCTCCCTCCTCCCAT
>NC_057795.1:468237662-468308399 GCF_018294505.1 Triticum aestivum | reverse complement strand
CTCCTCCTCCTCCCTCCTCCCAACCCTCCTTCCTCCATCGCTCCTAAACCCTGAACTCTTTTTTAAGTTCTTGTATAATGTAGTTTTTCTACTGTTTTTAGTAAGTGTTTAATAGAATTAGTAAGAAAAATAATTATTTTTATTTATTGTAAGTGCTTAGTTGAACTATTTGAATTAATAGAACTAGTTTAATTTTAGTAAGAAAATTTAGGTATATGAGATTTGATGATCTAATTAATATATTACTATAGAACTAGTTTATTTTTAGTAAGAAAATTAATATAACTAGTTTATTTTTAGTAAGTGCTTAGTCGAACTACTTGAGTTAATAGAACTAGTTGAATTTATGTCATTATGACTTTATCATCAAAGAATGCTATATGAGATTTGATTATCTAATTAAAATTTTACTCGGTGGAATATGCAGGCTTTGTAGAGTCGTGTCTCCTTGAAGTGATCTTCATCCGAGCTACCTCTACTTCCTCTACTCCCGAATCGGTGAGATAAAAGTGCACCTCCTCCTTCTCCACTCCTCGGTGTTGAATAGAGTAGAACTAGGGTATTTAGTTATGCTTCTTAACCAAATGAAATGTTTGGGTTATAATATATATTGAAATGCTTTTGTCAATATTGAACCATTGAAATGCAATGAGCACCATTTTATGCTCATGTGCGAAGTGTTGATTCATTTCCAAGTGGCCTATGTTTTGCCGGAGAGTTGATTCATTTCCGCTCTGGCAAATTTTAGGCGCCGATATGTCCTTTTTTAGCAAAGGTCATGCCGGATTTTTCCGTGAATTGAAGCATGACTTGTGGTAGAATATGGAGGAAATATCGAGCACCCCAGATTTCTAGAAAGATAGTTAAATGACATTTCGAGTTGAATTTAAGTCTGTCGGACTCCACCATATATGAGAGAAGAAGAATGCCGACTATTGTCGTGGCGGTCGCTTTTCCTTCTTCTCCTTGTGCTAGACCTTTGTTATGCACTAGGGGAAGGCGGAATAATGACCATCACTGATGGTCGAAAAATCAGTGAGGAGTGTGTCCACCATATATGAGAGAGGATGAAGTATCCCGATTGTTGTCGTGGGGGTCATTTCTCCTTATGCTAGACCTTTGTTATGCACTAGGGGAAGGAGGAGTAACTACCATCACCGACGGTCGCAAATGTCAGAGAGGAATCAGTGAGGGAGAGTCTCCACCATATATGAGAGGACGAAGAATCCCGACTGTTGTCGTGGGGGTCGCTTCTCCTTTGTTCCCATGTGCTAGACATTTCTGTGTAATGCACATGGGAACGAAAGGAGGAGTGACCATCACCAACGGTCGAATGTATACACCATGTGAGCTGAGAGTTTTCAAGAAAAGACTCAACAAACCGATTGTCAACCCGTGATGAATAATAATGATCTAATTTAGTTTTTGTAGTAGATATTTTTAATTGTACAAGTTTAATCTTTGAATTATGAACATAGGAAATGTCGTCGATGTCGTCACCAGACGATGAAAGTCTCTCGGCGGAGCGCGACTGGTGCGGCGATGACCGGGGTTTATGCGACATGCCTCACCTGGTAGAAGGTCGGTGCTTCAGCATTAAGCTCTAGGAGACCTTCGATGTTGAAATGGTACGCAACGACGACAAGCGTTTTTTTCGTATTTAAGCATGACTTTTGCTTCTTCAATGTGTAGTTTTCATCTTTTACAATTTGACTAGCTTATCCCATGCCATGCAAGACGCTATGTCTTGGAGAGGATGGATTTTGAAGATCATGAAAGTATGGAAACAAAGATAATTCACCTAAGGATCCATCATGGTATGGATTTTGATGTAAATCTATACAATTCTGAGAGCGTAACCCATTTTGGTTGCCTAAATCTGGAAGCACTTTGCAAGACATATGCTTTTCATGAGGGTATGCATGTCACCATGGATCTTGGTGATCCTAACATCGTCGAAGACAATATGGATATTTGGGTCGTTGTTGATACGCTTCCAATTCTACCGCTATGTGAGTTTCTCAAACATGGTTATCAAGTAATTTATATTATTTATTTCAAAATAATTGACAACTTATTTCCATTGATAGATTATTTTCATTCTTCAAAGAATGTGCGAAAGATAGTAGACAGAACCTACTACACCGATGGCTCAGAATTAACTTATCAGGAGAAAAATCATTTGATATCATTTATTAATGATCTTGAGAATTACAATATCTATTATCAAACTCCTCCACATTAAGGTCAATATGTGCCACTAGTGCACGTGTCGAACTACGGTAACATCCATGGAGATGTCATGGTAAGATTTTTTTACTATTACGACATTCATGCATCTTTTCTATAAATTCTTCTAAAACTCAACTACATTGCTAACTACAAAGTTTTTACTATGTTTTTCAACAGAAAATCCTGATGGATTGTGTGCCTCATGTGATGTTTCCCGAAGGTCGCCTTGATGTTATCAACTTACTGCCAGGTCATCCTACTCATCACTGTTGTTCATACCGGATTTCTAAAACTGATGAAGACAAGATAATCAAAGATTGGAAAAAATGTATGGTTAATCGTAGGGAGCTACTTGGAAGGAACATTGTATGAAGCGCAAGAATTGGAGAAAGGATAATCTCCATTCTCCATAATGGAGAGTCAGGGCCTATCTTGTTTTATGATATTTTACCTAAGAGAGGGTAGTAGGTCCTATGCGAGAGGAGTAGGTCCTAGGTACAATATGTTATTATGTGCTACAATGTGTTAAAGTTGATGATGAGGAGGAGGAGTTGTGATTATGACAAGTGACCAACTTGCTATATGATGTCTCATTGATGAAAATGATGATCATGAGGAGGTGTTATATGAAAATCATGTATTATATATGATGATAAGTTGTTAATGATATGATGATGATGATGATGATGATGATGATGATTTATATCATTGGGTGAAAGAACCGCGGATTAGTTTCAAGTGGATGGATCCATCCACTTGAAACTAGTCCACGGTTCTTTCACCCAGTGATGTAGTAACTCATTATGATGTAAAAATAATCTCTAAATTGCTTCTGTATGAAAACTTGTGTAATGGTGTATGAATACGACATAAAATGAAAAACAAATAGAATACACAATAATAGTAGTAGTGCGGGCGTAGAGGCGCGCTGCTAGTAATTACCAGTAGCGCATTATGAAAAACACGCTTCTACTAAGTACATATAGCGGTAACGTGTGTAGACCAACGCTACTGCTAACCATTAGCTGTAGTGCCTTATCAGTAGCAGAGCACCCCGCGCTGCTGCTAGGCCAAAAACCAGTGCTACTACTAGGCTTTTCCCTAGTAGTGTTAATGTTCTTGAGCATGAAAAAGTAGAGCTTCAACGTCAATAGCTTTGCCACATATATTGATTGTCCTGCATGAACTTCTCATCATTGCCGCTGGCCCATGCTCGCTTCCTGTTTGGAAGCAAGTATTGGTTGTACATCTTTGGCAAGCCACCTTGCGTGATCACTAGTCGCTCCATCTCTAGGTGCGACCGCGGGATGCTTGTCTCATCCATGACCCAGATGCGGCCGCTGCCGTGCAAAATCTCCTCTGGCTATTGGCCAGAGCGTCGGGCACTAGGGTACGTGTCGTACAACAATGAGTCCTCAACGAACCTCTTCTGGATCATCTCAAACTCCTCTTTCACTGGAATCTTAAGACATTTCACACATTTGTAGCATCAGACCAAGCACATGCTGAAGTAGTACTTCAAACCTTGTTTCGTCTATCAAATCATCAGAAGTTAGTTAAGGGTGACAAATGCACTAGTTGTTTCTTGTATCAGGTAAGACAAATATATTATATGAAGTACGGATTTGAGTTTACATGGTTTAGAAATCCGATGAATTATCTGATGAAGTTAGAATATCAATGTAGATTGTTATGAAATCTAAAGAACGAAAAAATAAGAAGAAATGGCGAGCATGCATAGAATTTTCTCAAGTTCCATATTGCCAACTTGTCAACAGACCTCCTGTACTTAATCCATTTATCCTAATCATAAGGCTGGTTAGTAAACAAATAAGATTTACTTGCAATAGCTTGGTGTCGGGGATATACCCCGCGGTATGACCCGACCAGATATATGACCCGACCGGGAATTGGTGGTTCATTGGTAACCCGCCTAAAGATTGGCGACTCACCAGTCTGGTGATTCACCGGTATGGCGACTCAGTGATGACCCGGATGGCGGGTCAAATAGATAACAGGGTCCAAGGCCCGGAAGGCCGGCTCATGCTATGGCGGGCCGGCTTAAGAGGAAATGCAGAAGGAGTTTTCCCCTTCAAAAGAAGCAAGACTAGGATTACACTTTGAATAAAGTAGTCCTAGTCCTACTAGGACTCCACATGTAACCTGCCCCTCCAACTTATATAAGAAGGGGCAGGGCACCCCAGGAGGGGGGTCTTTTCGGACAAGTCTAGATAGACAGACAAGTCAATAGCTCTCGAAATAGAGCACCCCTGTAATCAAGATCATCATGATCAATATCAATGAAGCAGGATGTAGGATTTTACCTCCATCGTGAGGGGCCGAACCTGGGTAAAACCTCGCATCTCTCGGCCCACTCAACCCCTAGCAAGCTACGTCATAGATGTGTTGGCCCCGCGACTAAGTCCTGACACTATGGACATCTGACATGAAAAATCCACGACAATTGGCGCCCACTATGGGGCCTATGCAAGGTGTTGTTGAGTTCTTGGAGGGCACTTTCACAGGGATCAAGAAGTTCCACACGGTTCGATGAAAAGTTCCGCCTGGCTCATCAGAAAGTTCTGCCGGCTCATTAAAAAGTTCTGGCCGGCTTGTCGGAAGGTTCCGCCGGCTCGTTGAAAAGTTCCGTCTGGCTCATCGCTTCCGCCGGCTCATTGAAAAGTTTTGACCGCCTAGACGAAAGTTTCCATCCAAATTGCCAAAGAGTTCCGACCGCCTCGACGAAAGGTTCCTTCTGAATTGCCAAAGAGTTCCAACTTAGGGGGGGGGGTCAAACATGACCCGGAGGATCTCATCTCGAGCTGCCCTACTCCAGCCCTACTGCGATCATGCTTCAAAGGCGCCACCTCGTCGTCATCATTGTAACCTCGGGCTGAGCCACCCTGCTCATCTTATTCCGAGCCGTCGCGCGTTACCTACGAGTCGCCTCTACTTCAACATCCAGGTCTCACCTTGGAGCATCCGCGGTCACACTTTGAGCCGTTTTCATCGCTATGAACCGGCGCTTCCGCCGAGGCCTTGAGAAATTGATTAAATTGTTGTTGAAATTACTGGAGGTCATCCACATCAGCTATATACGGATCATCTATCGTTCGGACAAATCAGGTGAATTCTATCCAATCAATTTTTGTTGATATATTTTTATTCTTTAAAGAACAAGTACTCTGGCTTGTGATATTTTTTGATGCAGTATAATTGTTCATTGCAAGGGCGATGGTTGTGAGTATATAGCTCGCGACAAAATTATCTTTTGGGCCTTCAGCTGGGCCGGCCTATTATGGTCGGCAAAATCTCGTGGGCCTTTAGCTGGGCCGTCCCGTTATGGTCTGCAAAGTCTTGGGGGCCTTTAGCTGGGCCGGCCCATTATAGCCTGCAAAATCTCGTGGGCCTTTAGCTGGGCCGGCCAATTATGACCCACAAAAACTAGTGGGCCTTTAGCTGGGCTGGCCCATTATGGCCCGCAAAATCTCGTGGGCCTTTTGCTTGGACGGCCCATTATGGACCGCAACATCATGTGGGCCATTAGTTGGGTCGGCCCATTTAAACTTAATGGGCCGCTTTTGGGCCGGTCCACGTGTCAACATTTCTTAAGTGCATCTCACCCATTGGATGAGTGACACCTGTGCCAACAGGGAGCTGGCACGTGTTTCCTCTAGCCAATGATGATTTTACATGTGGAAAATCCCCATTGGTCCGGGCTGTTAACGGGTTATCGGATCCAAACCAGACCCGATAGCTTAACGGTGTTCCGTTATGGTGGATGCCACGTGTTGGTCACCCTTGACAAAAGCACTTCTGTGACGCGTGATTTATCGTCATGGAAGTGGACACTTCCATGATGATAATTTTGGTAATGTATGGAACACTTCTACGATAGCAAAGGTATGACTATCTTGATTCCGTCATAAAATCGTCATGGATGTACATGCATGACAAAAAACATGACCTACTATGACAAACACGTATCATCACAGCAGTGTTTTCTTTTTGTAGTGGAGAAAGAAGAATGGTTGCTATCTTTGCCTAAGAATAATAACGACTGAATGTAACGACACTATCATAGGAAATAATATCCTCCTGTTAAATCGTGAATTTAACTAACTAGTGCATGAGCATTTAGCTTTATTTATTTATTTACCTATTTATGTTTAGGGGACCATGATCATGTACCTGGGCTGGATTCATGTGAGAGCCTCCCTTCCAGTTAATTATGGGCTCCTCTATTGGGCCTTCATTAGTGGGCTGCATGTTATCAACTAGTGGAAAATGTGTTCCGTACAAAAAATAATATGCGCTACATACGGTTCAGGGCACTAAAGGATCGGACCGTGCAACTACTTCCAAAACATTGTGTTTGTCATTCTAACAACACATTTATTCAACCAACAGATGAAATATACTACTGATTGTACATTGAAAATAGCAGCAACAACAACCAGGGCTGGGGGTGCAACAGAAGCAGTAAGCAGGCCAGAAGAGTAAAGACGCATCTCTCTCTTCCAAACCAAACATCAGCCATCATTACAAAAGGGCTACCAAAAAAGAACAAGTGTATGTATCAAACTAATAAAGATCCTACTACACCAAGTGTACGCATCTAACTAGCTGGCTCAGTTAGACGTTACTATTTATGAAGCTGTGGAGATTGGCTGACGACTTGAACCAGATGGGTGTCTGACGAGGGAAACTCCAGCCAGCAGGTCGAAGTCTAATACTTGCGACCCTCTCTTCTACTTTGGGCTGCAGAGTGTGGCGGCACATATCAGGGTATGGTGCATGTAGAGACACATGGTACGCTGTGTACACATAGTTTTGCCTGATGAATGAAACCGTGCTTCCATCATGATCCTTGCCGTCGGTTATCTATTGGTTAATCGGATAATTTAGTCCCACAAACAGAGAGCATGTACCAAGGCTACTTACGAGCCTCCAGTCAAAAATTCCTGAAGGCCCAAAGAAGCTGGGATCCTACTCAAAGACCTTGCAGTGTCTATGATTGTGTTCCGCAAAACAACACGCCCGGTACATGCGAACAATCATCAACCGTTCGCCGTCGTTTGATCGAGCCAGGAACCACCTACAACTGCCATGCCACTTTTCTTTAAAAGGTTCTAGGATTAAGAAGAGTAGGGACACCAGGCGGCCTACAACATCATATCAAATTGGAGTCAAATAAAAAGGGCTCTTAATGTAGTCAATCTTAAGAACTTCATGTTATGAGGATGAATATTTTTTTAGTAAATGTTGATAGTAATATAAGCAAGCCAACATGATATCATAGGAAAGTAACATACTGCTGCAACAGCCGTTTGTAGCCTTGACTGGAGTAGGCCAGCAATACATCCAGCCATAGAAGGAGTCGACAACATAAATGAAGCCCTTTTGTTCAATGGCATCAGAGAACCATGGAGGATGTATGATCCTGTGATGGACATGCAGATTTATGCACTTACCGCAGTGACCTGTCAGATAGGCGAGACCGCGGTTGAAGAACGCAATTAGCCTGTAGTCTTTATAATTCACAGATCTTGTGGGCACTTGGGTAGATTACAACCTTGAGCAAATCAAACTTGGTATCATGTTGGCTACTATAAGATTCCAAGTATTCCGGGCCGCAGTGCCAAAGCAGTGCAGTGTTAATCGAAGGAAGGGGGATCAGCTAGGTGTAGACCTCCACGAGCATCCAGCTACCGTGACCGTCAACGAGCACCATCCAAGACGTGTTCATGCCGACCCAGTACATACTGTTAATGTAGTTGAGGGTGACGGGGATCGGATCGTAGTCAAGGGGGTTGATGCTCGCCACCATATGCTCATTATGCTACATGACACACCGTTTCTGAAGATTAGGCGGCATCAGCAAGCAAGGAGCTGGCTTAAAAAGCTCCAGCCCGGGGCTTTGAGTAAACGATACAGCCCCGACAAGCACACAGCGAGCGGCATGGTACTGAGATTTTCCACATGTGAAATAATGAGCTTGATTACCTCTATGGGGAGCGAATTCCAGCCATTGTTAGTGCTTGGGTTTCAGACAAGGGGGGGAGGCACCTTAGCGGGGATGGAAGATTGGACGAGATTATGTGCGGACAAATATGGAGAAGCGAATATGTGCTGCGGGAAGTGGACAGGTGATGATGACTACAACACGCCGCTTGACTTACAAGACACATTCCAGCAGTGAGGGTCATATCGATGCCAGACAACTTGCTTGAGTGATCACAGTACTGGTACTCGCTACAGTACCTACTACTATGCCCTAACTTGCTTGAGTGGAGTAGTAGTGGAGTAGGACTCTACTGTACTACTAGCGCCGGAGGATTAGTATATTCTAATCTAAAATAGTTACAAACTTCAATGCCCGAGCGTGGAACGACTACGAACCGCCATCGGTGCTAACTCCAATCCCCAGCAAACGTTCGCTCGGAGACATGGCAGTTACAAACGCCCGCGACGCAGTTACAATACATGTGTAAGGGTGGCGGTTTTGTCAAATACTATGGCTTAAAAACAGGCTACCGTCGGATGGAAATCTGACGATTACATGGGATTCGCTAGGATTAGGCTCATGGCGAACAATCGCCAGATATCATTACTAAAAAAAGGTTAAAACACCCGGGGCTATAACTTGCACCAGCTAACCACTAACAATCATACTAACATAGTTTAAAAATGGTCAAAGACCGTGTCTATGCGGTGTTTGGAATTATATGCAAAAAAAATTAGCAAGATGCCCGTGCATTGCACGGCACACCATCATCATCAACTCGGTTTTTTCTCTACTCCTACTCCTATAAAAGATTCAGTTGGTGATGATGGAGGCGAGGAGGCATGTTCAGCCGGGAATGCAGTGGACGGCGCAGTACTATTCGATTTGTTATAAAAACAAAGAAGAGTAGTAGAGATAGAGATAAGAGTAGAGATAGAGACTTAGGGAGGAGCACCATCTACTACTTCGTGTGCTACTCCTGCGCTCCATTAGGCGCCACAATGTCCCCTACAACCACTCCCTCCTACGCTCCATTCGGCGGGCGCTGTTGAAATTTGGGGAGCGCACTCTCGCGACTGCTGGCAGTGATGACTTCACCGATGATGACTTCTTCCCCGACCTCGGCAACCTCTTCCTTAACGACATGGACGGCAACCTCAACGACAATGGTGCTGCTCCCGTTGCACCGTATGTGTTCTTGTCCTTCATGTTCGAAATCGGGGTGGAATTCATGTTTCTACTCTGTATCCTAGATTCTATCTGTTCATCTACTATGCTAGTCCACATGATTAGTTTAATCTCTGTTATAGCCGTCATGATTTATTTTGTGCTTATTCAGATTAAATCTCATAGTAACTTGCTCATATATTCAACTGGCGCAACATCCCCTACAGCTACTCCCGTTTCATGGACGGCCTGGTCGATGCCTCCAAGGAGCCCTTCGTCTACTGCTATGAGTGCCCGATGCCGTTTTGGGGCTCGCCGGTGGACATCGTGCATCACCTCACGGATGCGTGCGGCGGTCACTACTGGCCCTTGGCGAAGAACATCAAGTACGAGACATGCTACCCGTTCATCGTGTCGAAGTCGCTGGAGCATCACCGCCGCCTGCTAGTCTCAGAGGAGGATGACATCGTCTTCCTCTTGATCGTGGGCACCGGCGAGGCCTGCACAGGCCGCCGCCCCGTCTTTGTACTGTGTGTTAGGGGTGATGCCGCTGATGCTGACACTGACACGAGGCCGATGTACGGGTGCGTGCTCACAGTTACTACTCCTCAGAGGTACGTGGGCGGCGACACCGGCTCCATCATGCTGACTAGGACAGTGCAGAGCTGGGACCATACCACTGATGTGGACATGGAAGACGCATGGTATCATTTACCCCCCAACGCGGTGCACGGGGACTCCAAGGAGGTGCACCTGGACATATATATGCATTACCAAGTTAAATGTTGATCATTAGTCTTCGCTCAATGTAATCTGCTTTCTAAGCATGCGGAGACTTCCATGCATGATCTTGCTCTATTGGAGTATCACACATGAATAGAACTGTATCCGTTTATGGTTTAGTCTAGATCCTTCCTTGTATGAATTTTTACTACAGTATTGGTGAAAGACTTACGATGAACCATTTCTTACATCTCCTCTGGCCCCTTCCAAGTCATCCTGATTTAATCCCTCCGTCTAGGTGTATAAGGGCATGGTTAATACTTAATAGTATAGCCAACTGTTGACTATAAGAAAGTGTCATGTCATCCGTAGCCAACATCTATAACAATTGATACTCAAAAACTAATTCTTAAAGATCATTTCTTGCAAAGCATAATAAGTGTTATTTCTTCACAAGTTTTGGATGCAGGTTGAGCAGTTGAACGCTTTTGTTTGCCAAAGATACTTTTTTATCTATTTGACCCGGATGTTTGTGAACTCTAGAGACGAAATAATATTCAAAGAAACCGATTGATACCCGTTACACATGAGATGACCCCCACATCCTTTGTCAGAATAACAAACTCCCCGATCAATGCATTTCACTCTTCCGTGCAACGCACGGGCACCTTACTATAGATTAGTATGACCAAAAATTGAACTAACATTATATAGTACGATAAATGCGGATGCATGTCACCTAAAATTATATCATTGAAAACTATGTTCAAATACAAATCCAACGATATAGTTTTTGTTGACATGCACTAACATTTTGCCAGTTAAATCTTCAGTCAAATTCAATGGGGGACTAATAAACCATGACTGATGTAGTACAAGTGTAGAGGGCGGTGTTGCATGGGAGTCTCACACCGCTCGTGGCACGGCGGGAAAGCCGTCATATCGCAAAACACAACCACTGCCAGTAATAAGTGGCCTGGTAAAATAAACGGACAAGCAACCATCACATCCCTCCGTCTTTTTTGCATTTCATCTCTCTGCATTTACTCTGGTTCATCTCGCACACTCGATCCCTAGCTACTACTCCTAGTATCCCTAGCTACTACACCTAGGGCCAATTCTTTTGGCGGCTTAAAAAATAAGCCGTCTCTTCCCCAACTTTTCCCATAAGACTAGTCACAGTGGAGAGTAACATTAAGGCACCTCACTCATTTATTTGGGCTTCTATACTACTACTAGTACCTCCGTCCTTATTTATTCGTCACCATTGTAATTTTGTGGTAAATTTTTACAAAAGATTTATCTGATAAAATGTTAGTGCATGTGACATGCACAAACATTTCATTAGTTAAATTTATGATCAAAATTTGACACAGATTACAATGGGGACTAATAAACCAGGGCGGAGGTAGTAGTAATGGGATTACTAATCTAGAAGCCTAAACGAACTGGCCCCTGGTACTCCTACTAGTAGTAGTACTCAAGTTGGAGTTCCGATTGCACGGCACAACTTATTAGGAAAAAAATTCGATACAGGGTGTAGGAAGCGGTTTGGGAATTTGCATGCCTTTCCGACAAGTGAGATACTCCGTACAAAGTACGACAGAGAAATAACCACAAAGAAGGAAGCTAAAAGTAAACAATCAAACGAGCATTTTTGCATTTGTTTCGCATTGAATCGTTTCACAAGCTTGGCTAGTGCTGTTTTTGTACTTTTACATAAACCGCATCATAATGTTAAAACGTGCATTTGCACTTACATAAGTAATAGTAGTACTCCCTCTGTCTAGGTGTATAAGTCTTCCCTTCTTCTTGGTCACGGTGCACAACCAAAGATGACTTATTCACCTGGACGGAGGGAGTAGCACAATCTGCTGCTGCTTCTTTTCCATGCTCCTTGCAGTGGCTATTAGCCGGCGCTTAAAGCGCTCCTGATCGGCGGGCTCCTCAGGCACGATAAAGTCTTCATCGCCGAGGCTCACCTCATGCTCGGAGAGCGGAAGGTAGTTACTGTCCTCTGAGTCTTCATTCATGGCCTGTTCATCAGGACTAACTCGCCCATCTTCCCGTTCGTACTGTTCGGAGGTTGGCTCAACGGGGTCTTCATTGTCTTCGGCATCGTCCGGAGTATTATTTTCTCCTGTGCCGGTATTGCTGTTTCCCATGGCATGGTTTAGAGCGGCACCGCTGACGTTGGTGCTTTGGCTGTATCTCAACAGGTTTATCCTCAACTGGATCCTTCTCATTGTCGCCGTTGTTCTCTTTGGGTGTATCCACCATGTATACGTCATACAAGGGGGTGCCTGTCCAGCGCCCTGTAAGTGGTGGTTTTTGTGCCTGCTCCTCTCCGACATCGTCGTCCATACCGTCGATGTCTTCGGAGCCGTAATCGAGCATGTCGGTTAAGTCCTCGATAGTGGCTTTGAAGTGGGTGGTGGGTGGGAAGCGGAATTCTCCGTCATCAGCCTTCAATCCAAACCAGATATAGTTCGGCTGAGAGTCCCCTGATAAGGAAAGGGCTTTTAATGAGTTTAGCACATCACCTAAACGTGAGTACCGGAAGATGTCCGTGCAGCTGAATTCGATGATCGGCGCCTGATCATGTTCGATGGAATTCGACGATTGCGCCTGATCATGTTTGATGGGTGCAGATGCACGCGGTCCGGAACCTATGGTCGGAGGCGAATCCGAGGTTCCGGAGACATAGGCCCCGCTCGAGGTTGGATATGTGTGCGGCTCTAAGGCCACTGAGTCTGCGGCTTCCGTGACGGGGTTGAGCCTCCCGTCCTCGGCTGGCGCAATCTTCCCTGGATCTAGGGCCAGAACAGTTACAGGTGCTATCTCTTAGGCACGGTCCAATGAAAGATTTAGGTCATGTTCATCGTGGTGGCAGGGAGAGGCTGCCATGGGCTTGAATCCGTCAAAGGTCAAGTCTCCGCGGATATCAGCAACGTAATTCAAGCTTCCAAACTTGACCTAATGGCCAGGGGCATAGCTATCGATCTTCTCTAGATGGCCAAGCGAGTTGGCCCGCAGTGCGAAGCCACCGAATATGAAGATCTGTCCAGGGAGGAAAACCTCCCCCTGGACTGCATTGTTGTAGATGATTAACGGAGCCATGAAACCTTTTGGTTACGACGCAGCGGAACTCTCAATGAAAGAACCAATGTCGGTGTCAAAACCAACGGATCTCGAGTAGGGGGTCCCGAACTGTGCATCTAAGGTTGATGGTAACAGGAGGCGGGTGACATGATGTTTACCCAGGTTCGGTCCCTCTCTGTGGAGTTAATACCCTACTTCCTGCTTGATTGATCTTGATGAATATGAGTATTACAAGAGATGATCTACCATAAAATCGTAATGGGTAAAACCCTAGAAGTCTAGCCTATATGATTATGATTGCCCCTACGGACTAAGCCCTCCGGTTTATATAGACACCGGAGGGGACTAGGGTTGTACAAAGTCGGTTACGGAGAAAAGGAATCTACATATCCGAATGCCAAGCTTGCCTTCCATGCCAAGGAGAGTCCCGTCCGGACACGAGAAGAAGTCTTCTGTCTTGTATCTTCATAGCCCATTAGTCCGGCCCATGCTACATAGTCCGGCCGTTCGAGGACCCCTTAATCAAGGAATCCCTCAATTGTCGCGACAACCGGAGGCAGGAGCATCGTATCAGCATCGCCCAGACGGAAAATGAATCCATGGCGCTGTGTCGCCAACACTTCCTGCAGGACATCATCAACAAGCGTGAGTTCTACACGCAAAGGAGGGCAGAGAGGGAGAAGAGGAGGGCAGAGCGAGCCGCCTATTGCGAGGACGATGTAAGCGAAAAGCGGACTCTCAATTCTACATGAGGCTAGGAGCAGCGTCACCCTGGGAATCCGACGATGATTAGTATCTTCATGCCTACATTCAGACGTCGGAGGAGGACATCACCGAGGAAGAGTCGGACGAGGAGGAGTAGTTGAATTATCTATTTTTTTATCTATCTATGCTGAGAACTATCCTATACTCTCTAGTCTCTACTCTCTATGTCTACTTCTCGATCTCAGCACTGTAAACGCTTTTTTAAAGCGCCACGCGTTGCGATTCTGTTGGAGATGCTCTAACATGGCAGATGAGTGCTTTAATGTTGCCCACAAGATGCGTGAGTATTACTAGTAGTATATTTTTCTTACCATGTTGAGATTTTAAAGCCATGAGTGCGAACATGCAGAGGAGCAATGAAGAGCAAACACGGGATATTGGGGACCTTCAAGGAGCGTGGCAAGTTAAAGAGGAGCTGCACCGAACCTGTAAAACGAACTTTGGTAAGTAACACCCTTTCAATTACTTTCGTTTAGCCTCATGTTCTTCGATGTGTCTATGTTTTAGTTTCTGTTTGTCTTAGCCTCGTGTTCTTTGATGTGTAATAAGAAGAGTCTTAATCGTCTTCAGTTTTTAGCTTGATGTAGGAAGTAGGTGTTCTCACCTTGTAGTCTGTTTTTATTTTTATTCCTTTTGAATTCACTTCTCTGAGTCCTGTTTATCTGGCGTCTACTAAATGGATTGGGTTGCTCTGAGTATTGATCTAAAAAAGTAGTAACTTCATGTCAGGATGTAGTTCCTTCAAGGAGGGAAGTCTGGTCAACCTCAAGATCATGTTTCCAAAATGAGGCTGGATTACACACAAGGTGCCAGTTCCCTAATGATGCTGGATTAGACACAAGGTGCAAATTCCCAGATGATGCTGGATTACACACAAGCCAGGTGGAGTCGTCAGCTGTTCATGTCCTCGTGGCTCTAGTAAAGGCTGAAAGAAAGCGTGCAGCAGCCCTTGAGAATGTAGCTGAGTTCTTGAAGAAGCGAAAAGAGCAATCAGATGCTCTCTTCACCCAAGCCAAAGAAGAGATGGAAGAAGCCAGAAATAAGCTAGTAGAGGCAGAGCAGGCTAGGCGTCTCCTGCTATCTAAAACTGTTCTCAATACAAAATTTCCTTCATAATAGCTAGGTTCAAATGTTTATCCAGTCAGCATTCCTGTTGTGATGTCCGTGCATCTACTGATGTGGCACAAAATATATTTTTTTGGGTCATCTAGTAACAGCAATTACTTTCCAAACAATAACAGACGAAGCATTATACATGGTATAGTTCACGCGCAAGCCCGACATTCCAAGTTCAACTTCCACATCAAACTCATATTCATAGATATCTACACTTTCATAGATAAGGTCCACAACCATGATTCACTTCAAAGCCAAAAAAAAATATGAGGAGAGTTATAAATAAAGAAAAACCTCTAGTTCCTTCTACCAGTGCGAGCACAACAACTCAAGACCATACGTAATTAATTATATTTTGGTCATTTTTTGTGTTCTAAAATGCCGGCGGGCTCGCGGAAGGACGTGTTGCCGGCTAGCTCACGGAAGGACGTGTTGCCGGCACATGCGTGAATTCAATGGAGGCAGGCGGGGCAGTCTAAAGCTGGTTGCATGCGGCGAGGAGGCGTGTTCAGCCGGGCCTACAACAATTGGGGCCCTCTTGGCCGGTGAGCCGGTTCAATGCATGCGCTATGAGAGGTCGCATACATGTCAGAGCAATCACTCCCTCCAGTCCTATTTTGGTTGGGTATAACAAAATATCGTTTTCCATTCACATTTTACATGTACAATTCATGGACAAACTTTGACCCAAAATACGATGGGGACTAGTAAACCAGAACGGAGGTTGTAGTTTTTTTTATCAAAGAAGGGTTTCCCCCTTCCGATTTTCATTACTGAAAACCAACATCTAAACACTAGTATTTGTCCTAGAACTACCAGGTTCAACATCTCGCAACATCTAAACCATACTATTTGCCAAGGAGGTACTACCTCTGTCCTGGTTTATTAGTCCCATGAGCTATCACAGGTTGTACCATTTTTATTAGGCCGCTGCATTTAAGCACATCAATTTATTTCCTGCATCCCAGATTCCAACACTCTCCCCATGGAAGCAAGCGCCTGGGGTTGCTCGATTGGATATGCATGCAGGCCACATGCGTGCAATAGACATTGCATGCACAGAGGTAGTAAATAGGAATATTTAGTAGGGGTGATTAGAGAGGTAATTTATTTCCAATTTCTCTATATGTGTGCTTTCTTGGTCTTTGCGTTTTGGCTCAAGGGCCCAATAAACCAGGACGGAGGTAGTAGTAGTTATGAATTCCATTTTCGCTCCATACCAATTGTTCTAAAAACTACTCCCTCCATCCCGTAAGATAAGAACATTTTTCACACTACACTAGTGTCAAAAACGTTCTTATATTATGGGATAGAGGGAGTACTTAGTACTTATAACACGTCATTGAAAATCGGAACTCTTAACCCCGCTAAAAAAATGATATTTTAAACGTGGCTACTCGATCTGTGGCAACTGGCGAGCCACCGCCTCCAGGTCGTTCACCTGTGGTCCCGACCATCAACTCCTACGAATAAAATTATCACGCATGCTGACTATTCCTACAAAGGTGCGCTCCACCACGTACCTGGTACGCGGGCATGCAGCAATCGTGCACCTAGGGTTTTAGGGTTTATTTGTTAGTGGTGCCTTTACGTAACTCTCATGTGTGCGAGACAGCGAGAGATCGACTGCGTGCGTGTGCGTCTTCTCTTTGTATATGTACTCCACCGTTTGTCTGTTGTCCAAAAAATTATATAGTGGTAATAACTACTAGTAGTGTGCCTGTTGGGATCCACGGTAGGGTGCGTCGACAGCAATTTAAAATTTTCCTACGCGTAGAACAACAGGAACATGCTACGGGAGATGGATCACAGTTCATTACCACTAGACGCGCAGTGCCGTGCAGCGGAAGAAGAGTTGGGGCAGCGCGTCCGCGTGGATCGTCTCCTCCTCGTCTGATCTCCGTCGAACAATCGGTTGTCCGATCCCTCGTACAAGTTCATCGGAGCGGTGCAAGTGCATCGCCTCTAACGGTATCCACGTGTGCAGGAGGAACACTGTGTGGCGGACTGCTAGGTCTGATCACACAGTCGACGGTGAGTGGAGGTGGCTATTCGGAACACATGCAAACCCTAGTCGCAGCGCCGAAGTGATCAACCACATGAGTGTGCCGCACCTCCACTTTATATAGGCATCCGTCGCAGGCTCAACATTTGGGCCTCGCATGGACCCTAAAGCCCAAAGTCTACTCGGTCATGTTCCTAGTCTAGTTCGGATCACATCCGACAAGTTTCCTACAAACCGACCTCGTAGATTCCTTCCCTTAAGCGCGCGACCCCTTAGGTTCAAGTCAGCTTGGTCACAATTCGGATCACCTCCGACCTGCACGGTTGGAAGCGGCCTCTAGCAAGGCATGCCGACCACCAAGCAGACTATGAAGCTGGTTAGGCGAACGTGTACAACATGTCACACTTCTGTTCCCTTTGCCACACGATATATGTTGTCGGGCTCAAGGCGAGACAGTCATCCTTGTGCTAGCCTGACCTCTTTCTCGTTCCAGTGATACCGACCTCAATCCGGAATATCTCACAATCCTTGTCGCATGGCCATGCTTATCCAGGTCAGATCACACGAGGGCCCCAGACTATATCTCTCCTGATCGGAGGGGCAAATCCCATCTTGCTCGACCATGTTTCGCAGCATGGGACTAGACAAACCCTAAACCTACCTTTGTAACTACCCAGTCATGGGGTAGCATTTGGTCGGCCCAAAGCAAGTCGTCACCTTCCCGAGTACATGCGTCAGCTCAGGTCTTAGGACATAGAATGTATGTTGTACTAGAGACTCACAGATGACATATCGCTGCATCCCATAGTTGGGTCTGTCCGACTCGAACCTTATCTCGACTCGGATCCAACTACATCAAATCCGACCAGACCTTTCCAAGTCCATATTATCCGGTTAGCATCCAATGCTTCATGGCTAGTGAGACCAAGCCATCGATCGTGTCATATACTAGTCTAGTCGGCTGCGTGTCCACACAACCCTTTCGACTAGGGACCTTTTAGGACAATCATCATTCAATGCATAGTCCCACAAACAAGTCACGTACTTGCTGATACACATCATTGATAATGTCCAAGGACTATCTTTATTCATAAACACATAGGAAATATAATCATACATGATTGCCTCTAGGGCATATCTCCAACAGTGCGAATGCGTTGCCACACGATCAAAGTAGATTAATACATATTCACCAATTTGATAGAAAAAAGAATCTAGTTTTGAAATACGTATATCACTAAAAAATATGTTATGTTTCACTCAAAATATATTCCTTTGGCGGTTTTGATGAGATAAGGGAGGAATGTTATTGGTTTCAAGATTCGAGAAGTGGTATATGTCTAATTTCTACTCTTACTAGCAAGATGCCCATGCATTGCACGGAACATCAAGATCTTGTGGGAGAAAAGGATGAATGAGGAAAGGCCTTATCTGCAAATGTGGAGAGGAGTGCAGGTAAATTGCCATAGTTTCCTTCCTATCCGTCAGATATAAATCAGACGACCTATATTGCAGGATGGCAGACCCACCGTCATCTCCGACTATGCTTTTTATCCTGCAATATAGGCCATCCGATCTATTTCTGAAGGATAGGAAGGAAACTATGGAAATTTTGCAAAAAGACACCCACACCCCTCTCCACATTTGCAAATAAGGCCTTCCCTCGTTCATCCTTTTCTCCCACAAGATAAACTGCTCATACAAATGCATCTTGATGTTCCGTGCAACGCATGGGCATCTTGCTAGTTGTTTCAAAAAGCCCATGTGTGTGAGAGAGAGAGGAAGAGAGGAGGAGGACAGTGTGCATGTGTGACAAAGACACAAAGAGTGTGTGTGCGAGAGGCATCAGCTTAAAATGAGGCGATAGTGTGTGTGTGCACGATTGAGAGGGGGTGTCTCAAGAAAGGAAGAAAAATCTACATAGATACAAGGAGCGGGAGAGAGACATGTATGCGATAGTGGAAGCACGAGTGTGCGGGTGTATAAACCTATCTAGAGGCTGGTCGATAAATGTTTGTGAGAGAAATACGAGTCGGGGTGCAAAAGCGAGAGTTTTGTGTGTGAGAGAGAGAGACGATAGTCGGGAAGGGGAGTGGAAGCAGGAGTTGTGTGCGTGCGTGAGAGAGAGAGGGGGGGGGGTTGTATGATCGGTAAACAAATGAATAATGTCAGTTTTATACTGGGATGGAGACGGAAAAGAGACCATAACAAATGTTGTGTCTGCAGGAGAGAGAGTAATTTTAGTGGTATGAGTCATATCTAGAGACATATAGGGTGTGTGAGAGAATCCCATAGAGATAAAGACAAAGTGAAAGACGAGTGAGACTATGTGTGTGGCGGTGAAAAAGAAATCTTAGGTACCTAGTGATACCAGAGAATGGTAGAGACGTGAGAGATAATGAAAACCGTGTAATGCATAAAGATAGGGAGAGTGTGATACTTTGTCGGAGTAAATGACCACGGGTAGCCCAACCGGCTCCCTTTGGCCCTTAGAAAAAACAACGGGCCGACCGAGCCTTGAAGCACCCAAGACGCGGGCCGCCTTCCTCTGGCCGGCTGCCTCACACGCGCCTCCCACGCGTTCCGCTCTGTTGCCGCTTGGAGCTCGGCGCGAGGGTCTACGCGGCGGGAACTCGCGGATCCTCCCGCCCCGCCGACTATGGAGGCAGCGGTAGTCCGCTCAAGAGAGAGCGGAGCCCAGGTTTATAAAACAAGAAAAGACTTAGAAGAGCACCGAATGAAGGAAAGAAAGAAAGGCGCGCAAAGGTCAATACTTACGCCGAAACCGCCTACGGCTGCTTCACCACCTTGCGGAAGCGAGCCGCCTTCGCGGCCGCTTCGTCCCGCTTGGTCACCGTCGCAGAACCCTTGGGCTTCTTCGACCGGCCGCCAAAGAGAGTCGGTGCCACCCGATGTTTCTGCGCGCCTCCCCGTGCGATCGGTCCGCCGGAAGGGCCGGCGCCTTGATGGTCGGATGATGGCTGGCGGCGCGGAATAGGGTCAGCGTCGTCATCATCAGTCTAGTCATCAAAGCCGGCAGTGAACCCGGAGCCGCCTGTCTCGCCGCCTCCCCCTACGGTGTCGTCGTCTAGGGTGGCCGCCCCCAAGTCGGGGTCGTCAAGGTCGTCCACCACGCGGGCAGGGGCGAACTCGCGTTCCGCCCCCGCGGTCCTGGCCGAAGGATGAAGGAGGGGGTTCTGATTGAAGAACAAGCCGACTGGTCAGAAGCCGGCCAGAAAGAACTCGGCGACAAGAAAAGAAGAAAAGAAAGAAAAGCTTACCAAAGGCGGGGGGTTGGCGCGAGAATATGGCTCCTTGCCGTACTGCCACTCCTCGGTGAGCTTGCAGTTGGCAATGTAGTTCACCATGTAAGATACCTCGTCGTGAGGCATCTCTCTGGTGCTGAGCCGGCTTGGGTCGAAGCGGCCGGTCATCTGGCAGATTAGATGAGGGCGGCCTTGGAGCGGGAGTACCCGGCGGTCGACGAAGGCGGCTATCAAGTCAGACCCAGTTAGGCACACTGACTGGATCAACACCCGAAGCCGGGCGACGGCACCAGCTCCAGCCGGCGTCAACGACCTGGCCCAGAAGGACCATGAGGGCTGCCTCCCAGGCGGCGGGCCGGCTACGTAAGCCGGCAAGTTGACGTAGTTGCCGTGCGGAGCGACCTTCTTCATGTAAAAATAGGACTTCTTCCAGAGCTTCACCGACTCGATCAGCGTGATAGGCGGGAACGGGTTGTCGGCGGCGGACCTCCGGATGGCGATGAAGGCACCACATGGAGCCGACACGCCTGCGACGACCGTGCCGAGCTTGGACTGGAAGAACTCCCCCCAGAGTTCGATGGTGGGGAGAACGCCAAGGAAACCTTCGCACAGAGTGATGAAGCCCAACGGCAGCACCACCGTGTTGGGAGTGAGGTGGTGCGGCTGAAGATGGTAGAAATCAAGAAACGAGCGGAAGAAGCCGCTCGCGGGATGGCCTACGCCGCGCATGCAGTGCGAGTAGAAGACCACTCGCTCGCCTTCCTCCGGCGCCGGCGATACCTCCCTCGCCAGTGCGAGGCAGACCCGCACGAGATCTTCGCTCGGCAACCTCCACGTCTTGCGGAGGAAGTTGATGTGGTCGTCGCGGACATTAGAGCCGTCCCAGGAGCTCGACGTCAGAGCCATGGTGATGCAAGGGCGACGGAAAGTGCGGCGACGGAGAGCGCGCGGTGCAACGGCAACAAGATCGCGATGTGCTAAGGAGAATGGCGAAACGGTGGCGTCGTGGAGAGCCAATGCGGTGACGAAGAGGAAGAAGAAGGAGGTGGCGGAGCAAGGGCGAGCGTGCGAACGACTACCGCTCCCCCTCCCCGCCCCTACTTATAGCCTTGTGCGGTGAAGCCGAGTAGGCGAGGCGCGCGGGGGGGGGGGGGGATTAACTGCGCCCACTCCCCCATGTCCCGCGATTATCACTCCTCTACGGCGAGGGGAAACTATCGTCGGAAGACGTGCGGTCGGTTCGGGCCGCAGAAGATCCGCGCACGGGCCGAGGCATGGAAGTGGCGGGCCCTGGCCTCCGGTGGCATCCCGTCATGCGCGTGGGCTAGCAGGCCCTTCCAGCCAAAGGGTGCCACATGGCGCGCAGGCGTCGGGCGGCCAGGCCACCACCTGGCTAGCACGTCAACTGGTTCCCGCCTTCAGATTTCGAAGAGACGTCGCCGAGAAGGCACGCCTAAGAGAAGTCGGCTCCTAGCTGCCGGCTCTTCGGGATAGGAAGCTGGCTGAGCTTCTCGATTCCCCCTTCAGCCACGAAGCCCAACCAGCTTCGGGGACTACTATCGGAGTAAATGACCACGGGTAGCCCAACCGGCTCCCTTTGGCCCTTAGAAAAAACAACGGGCCGACCGAGCCTTGAAGCACCCAAGACGCGGGGCCGCGTTCCTACGGCCAGCTGCCTCACAGGCCGGCTACTCGAAGGCGGCCCGGCCCTAAACCCTCTTGGAGAACGCCACGATAGGGCCGACTGCAAGAAGCCGGCCACGGAAAGACCGACTCCAGGAAGCCGGCCCAAGAAGACCGACTCCAAGAAGCCGGCCCCTGGTAGGCGGCCAGGGGCCGCATCCTAAAAGTCTGCACCCCCATAACAATGATGGGACGGGGCGTGGCAACAGTGGACCCTGCCACCCCCGAATCCCGGAGCACGCTTGGCTACATTACGCCGTACAGGACAACCATCACCCGTCCGGTGTGGCACTGTTGCCATGCTAATTATGACGCCCTCCACGACGGGCTGCCAGTACGGCCCGTAGGCGGCGGGCCCCTTCGGTCAGAGAGATGCCTGAAGGCGGCCTGGCCTCCCCCAGCCGGCCTGAGGCATGGCCGGCTTCCTATAGCCGGCTTGCTCCCCTCCTCGCGGCGCGTGCACCATTAAGGAGACAAGACGAGGTAAGGGTACAGTGAGAGCCCGCAAGGCGGCGGCACTGTAGCCATGCTTACCTCGACAAAGCCCTCGTCATCAGAGGAAAGGCAACAATAACCAGCCCCCGATAAGACCCCCAAGCGGTGGGTGTCGGTGTCAAAACCGGCGGATCTCGGGTAGGGGGTCCCGAACTGTGCGTCTAGGCGGATCGTAACAGGAGACGAGGGACACGTTGTTTTTACCCAGGTTCGGGCCCTCTTGATGGAGGTAAAACCCTACGTCCTGCTTGATTAATATTGATGATGTGGGTTACAAGAGTAGATCTACCGCGAGATCAAGGAGGCTAAACCCTAGAAGCTAGCCTATGGTATGATTGTTGTTCGTCCTATGGACTAAAGCCATCCGGTTTATATAGACACCGGAGAGGGCTAGGGTTACACAGAGTCGGTTACAATGGTAGGAGATCTACATATCCGTATCGCCAAGCTTGCCTTCCACGCCAAGGAAAGTCCCATCCGAACACAGGACGAAGTCTTCAATCTTGTATCTTCATAGTCTTGGAGTCCGGCCAATGATGATAGTTCGGCTATCCGGACACCCCCTAGTCCGGGACTCCCTTAGTAGCCGCTGAACCAGGCGTGCATATTGTCTTCGGCATTGCAAGATTGTGAACACTAGGATAGTGTCTGGCTCTGCAAAACTAAAATCCACATACCACCGTAGAGAGAATAATATTACACAAGATCAATCTGCTGACGTATTCTGTGGCGTAATGTCACACCACTTCCAAGCCTTTACTCGAATTGTTTCTATTGTTCCACCTCAGTGCATTTAGCGAGGCGGTTTCCTTGGCACGCCTGTCGAAGTAGAGACCGTGTTCCCCTTATTTCGGGATTCCCATCAATACGGACGTGGGTAACCCAACCGCGCCATTGATTGTGACGCTTGGGAGATAAGCGAGTTTTACCAGGCCGGTGGGGACGCGTGTTTCTGTCCGCCCATATAAGGGGATAAAGATCCAACCTCCTTACCTGCGTCTTCTTCCTCCTTGGCTTATCCATCTCTGTGAACTCGAGCATTAGCGCCCAAGCCCGCACATCTCACCTCAACCTTCTCCAAATATGTCCGGAGCGGGAGGCAAGTGGATGGCCTCCTCCGTCACGGAGGGGCATATCCAGAAGCTGCGCAGCACCGGATACTTGTCTAGCGACATCGCGCATCGGCTCCCCGACGAGGGAGAGCTCATCCCCACCCCTAGGCCCCATGAGAGGGTAGTATTCCTTCCCCATTTCCTCCACGGACTGGGCTTCCCACTTCATCCCTTTGTCCGGGGGCTCATGTTCTACTACGGCCTAGATTTCCATGATCTGGCCCCGAATTTTATTCTCAACATCTCGGCGTTTATCATTGTGTGCGAGGCCTTCCTCTGCATCCAACCCCACTTCGGCTTGTGGCTCAAGACCCTCAGTGTCAAGCCGAAGGTTGTGAAGGGCAGCCAAGCGGAGTGCGGAGGCGCCATGGTGGGCAGGATGTCCCACATTAGGTGGCTGGAGGGCACCTTTGTGGAAACCATGAAGGGGTGGCAATCGGGGTGGTTCTACATCACTGAGCCGCGTGATCCCGAATGGGCAGCGGCCCCCGAATTCAGATCCGGCATCCCCACACGGCTCACCTCCTGGAAAGAGAGCGGCCGGATTTGGGGCGATTCGGAGGAGCTGACCGGACTCCAAGCCTGCGTCCAAAAGCTGGTGGACAAGAAGCTCAAGCTTGTCAACGTAGTCCAGGTCATGCTCATCTGCCAGATTCTCCCGTGCCAACGACGGGGCTTCAATATGTGGGAGTTCGATCCGGCGCAGCACCAGACTTTGAATGGGCTCTTCGACACTACGTACGAAGAGGTTTGGAAGGTGCTGTTCAAGGGCGCCGAGGCTCCCGCATCCGCTACTGAAGATCGCGGATTCAGCTCGCAGCGTCCAGCTGACGAGGTAAGTGATATTGTCCTTTACGGGACGCTTGTTATTCATAGTTTGACTCTATGCGGGATCTAAACTCCCTTTCCTTTGATAGGACTGGCTGAAGAAGGCCGCATAGGCTATCTGTCCGGCCCCATTGCCAGAGGACCCAGCTGACGCCTGCCTAACGGGGCTGCTGGCTCCGGCACCCGACGTGGTGCCGGAGAAGAAGGCCAAGAAGAAGGCCACGGGGACTCGGAAGAGTTCCCGTTTTTAGGTGCTATCGGACGATGAATCCGAGGCCGACTCCTCCCACCAAGGCGAGGAGGAGAAGAAGAAAGCCTCTCCCCCAGCGGGGGGAGGGAAGAAAAGGAAGGCCTCCCCAACAAGGGAGGCTGAAGGGTCCAAGAGGGGAAAAACTCTTCCCCCGGACTGTTCCGCCAACGCCAGTGACGACGACGAGGACTGGCCTCCAAGGGCCAAGCCTCTGGCGAGATCGTAAGTATCCGGACTCCCGAATAACTTCAAGGTTTTCGTTTTCCGCCACATTATGTCTTTCTAATGCCGCATACAACCCTGCAGTCCGCCTAAGGATGATCTCCCCACTTCGTCGAGCGGGTCCTTAGGGGCGTCGGATATGGATTCTCTTCATACTGCCTCCACCCCCCGTGATGCGGATGAGGCCGAGGTGGGATCCCAGGAAGTGACCCACCAAGAGGAGAGGGCCCCAGAGGTGTCGCAGGACAACCTCCCGGACTTTGCACCGGACTAAGCCCCGGAACCCATAGTGGCTCCGGAGTCCGGCGGGCGACCCCTTCGTAAGAAGGGCAAGACCGCGACGCCGGCTGCCTCCGTCCAACCGGAGGTGCCGGATAATTTGCTGGAGGCGTTCAACGGCGCCTCCATCAAAGAGGAACACCGCACTGTTATGAGTGTGGTGATTCAGAAGGTTCAGATCGCCTAGAGCGGGCTGACCGAAGCCTGCAACAGCCTTCTAACAGGCTTTGAGGTAAGAATTTCAATATATGTAAAATGGTACCGCATAGACAGTAGCCCCTGATGCTCGGTTCGGTGTTCGGAAAGAAAAGCCAGACTGAGGATCTTTAGAAAGATAAACGCAGGAGTCATGAAAATATGTCAATATGGGATTGCAGGCTGTACTGCTGACCTCTGCCGCACTGACTACGGAGGTCAATACTTTGAAGGAAAACCTCGAGCGGTCCGAGAACGAGCTCGGCCATGCCAAGAAGCAGCTCAAGGAAAAAGAAGGTGAGTAATACCTTATGAAAATTGTACCTTACAGAAAAGGATTTGGTTGCAAGAAAAATGACAAGGATAACTGGGGTATTGCAGGGGCCACTAACGAGGTGGCGACCCTGAAGGAGGCGGTGGCCGCGGCCGAACGCAATGCGGCTGCGGAGTGCACCGAGCGAGAGAAACAGGAGGCGCGGGTGGCGGAGGTACAGCAAGAGCTCTAGGATCTCGTGAGGAAATATGAGAGCCTGGAGCGTGACTCGAAGACTCGAGAGTCTCAGCTTGCAATAGCTCTTGAGAGTGGCAAAGCCGCTAAGGCCGAAGCCTACAAGGCCCTCCAGGAGATCGAGGCGGTAAAGAAAATAGCAGCGGGTAAGGCATTTTTCATGCAAAGTAAGCATGTGAGTGTTAATTACCTGTCGCTTACCCGAATTCGGAGCTCTCTAGGAGCGTTCGCAAATCTTCCTCGCAGCGTGTCCGATGCTGCCGCATTCTACCGGGCCGAGGAGGGGAGCTCAACGGAGAAGGTCTTCTGGTCTCAGTATGCTGAGGCCGAACATCCGGTGCCCCTTAGCGACCAGCTGAAGCAGCTGGTCGAGCTCCACAAGGCTGCCGAACAGGCCATGAAGGGCCTCATAGTTCGGCTGTGGCCTAAGGAGGCTATACCTGGGAGCTACTTTGGCCTGGTGCGGCGGCTGGTGGACGCGTGCCCGTGGGTTGAAGTTATCAAGCACTCCGCATGTATCGAGGGTGCGCGTCGGGCCCTTGCCCGCGCAAAGGTGCACTGGGGCAAGATGGATGCCTAGAAGCTTGTGACGGACCCCCCACCAGAGGGCAAGGAGCATCGCACGCCCGAGATGTATTATAGGAGTGTGCTGAAGGGCGCCCGCATTATTGAGGGTGAGTGCTCCAAAGAAGAAGTTTTTGAGTAGACTCGCGTTTTGTTATCCTGTGCGCTAAAAACTAAGTTCATATGCACGAAGCAACACTTGTTAATTTAAAATATTACCTTCTGTGCGGTTGTTTATCAAATCTGAGAGATGGCAAGTCGTCGGCTTCAGCCCCCATGCCACGAGTGCTGGGGTGTTCGGGATAAATTTGGGCACTCTTGTTCCCATATTTGGGTCCATCGAGGGAGGCGCTCAACACAACGAACAAGGCAACCGGACTTATAATGCTTGAACACTCTCACTTAGACATAGAATTCTATAATTTTAAATTTCGGCGAAGCCCCTAGTTTTCGGAAGGCCGAATTTGGGGCGCTATCCACGCCTTGGCCGGACAGAATCCGGCTCCTCGCTTGAAGCGGCATAAGTCTTTAGGGACTCGCAAAGAACCTCTCGAACAGTGACCAGCTCTCGCCTCATCATGACAGTCAGTTTTAGCTTTCTCCACTAAGGCGTTAACCTAGCTCAACTGGGGCGCAATCGCAGTGGTTCTCCCAGTGCTACCTTAGCCGATAAAACGGAACGTAAGGTACCAAAACATGGGAGCCGGGTAAACCCAACTATTGACCCAAGAACATGATTCGGAGCCGATGCATATAATGCTATAAGTTCGGGGTGCCCTACTTGTGAAAGTGTTCGGACTTATCACACCATAACGCGGGAAACATAAGCCCCTGGTGTATTTAGCCGTACCAAAACGTACGGGTGCAACATGTCATAGATGAACATGTGTGTAAGAAAGAAATGCAATTGGAAGCAAAAATGTGCTGCATTGCTTTATTCAATAAAAACTGCTGTAAGTGCAGGACGATACAAGTGGTGCGGTAAGCAAGGGATGGGACTGTTTAACATGTCCCCCTCCAGGGGTAGGCTACGGAATAATGCATAAAACAGATTTAATGCTCATGATGGAGACCACCTGGATTTTCGTTGTAGCCTTTCTCCTTCCCTAGCTGTTGCATCATGGGTTCGGCATGTCTGCTGCCGGACAGGGCCTCTGACGAACGGAGTCCTGTAGGTAAAAAATAAAAGGAAAAGAAAAAGAAACGACACACTTAAGAGCCCCTGGTGCGGTTGAGCCGCAGTCTGGGCTTATCATGGTCGAGCCCCTTGCCCCATGCCCATGGTATCTTCAAAGCGTAATGGAGCACACAAAGGGTCTGTCTTAATGTTTTACAGGGGCTGGGGCTGGGGCCGCACTGCTACGCGTGCTCGAAATGTGCCAGGTGGTCGTGTTGTAGGTTACTCCGGGCACGCTTAGCTGTGTCCAGCCGGTTGGCAGCCGGACTCGAGAATTGCCTTAAAAGGCTGCTTTGTACTTTTGCCGTGAGAGCCGCTGTATGTTCCTCCATTCGGAGGGAGTGTTCAGTGTTTCCGTTGACCGTGATGACTCCTCTAGGGCCTGGCATCTTGAGCTTGAGGTATGCGTAGTGCGGCACAGCGTTGAACTTTGCGAACGCGGTACGTCCGAGCAAGGCATGATAGCCGCTGCGGAACGGGACTATGTCGAAGATTAACTCCTCGCTTCGGAAGTTATCCGAGGATCCGAAGACCACTTCCAGTGTAATTGAGCCTGTACAATTGGCTTCTACACCTGGTATGACGCCTTTAAAGGTCGTCTTGGTAGGTTTAATCCTTGAGGGGTCTATGCCCATTTTGCGCACCGTGTCCTGATAAAGCAGGTTTAGGCTGCTACCGCCGTCCATCAGGAGTCTGGTGAGATGAAATCCATCGACGATTGGGTCTAGAATCAATGCGGCGAACCCACCATGGCGAATGCTGGTGGGGTGGTCCCTTCGGTCAAAGGTGATCAGGCAAGAGGACCATGGATTGAACTTCGGGGCAACTGGCTCCATCGCGTATACATCCCTGAGTGCATGCTTCCGCTCCCTTTTGGGTATGTGCATGGCATATATCATGTTCACCGTCCGCACCTGTGGGGGAAACCCTTCTGTCCTCTATTGTTCGACGGTCGGGTCTCTTCCTCGTCGTCGCTATGTAGCCCCTTGTCGCTGTTTTCGGCAATTAACTTGTCTGCCTGCTTGAACACCCAATAGTCCCTATTGGTGTGGTTAGCTGGCTTTTCAGGGGTGCCATGTATCTGGCACAAGCGGTCGAGAATTCGGTCCAAATTGGACGGACCCTGAGTTGTTCTTTTGAATGGCTTTTTCCATTGACCGGGTTTAGAGCCTCTGAATCCGGCATTGACTGCCGTATCCTCACTGTTATCGCCGTTAATGTGGCGTTTGTTTTTGTTGTGACGCGACCTGCCACTACGGTCCTTGATATCCGGACTGCCAGAACTTTTGTTGAGGTTGTTGCTGCGTGCTAGCCGGTTGTCCTCACCCGCACAGAAGCGGGTCATGAGTGATGTAAGGGCTGCCATGGATTTCAGCTTTTCTTGTCCCAGGTGCCGGGCAAGCCACTCGTCGCGGATGTTATGCTTGAAGGCCGTGAGTGCCTCGGCATCCGGACAGTCGACGATTTGGTTTTTCTTGGTTAAGAACCGTGTCCAGAATTGTCTGGCCGATTCGTCTGGCTGCTGAATTATGTGGCTTAGGTCATCTGCATCTGGTGGTCGCACGTACATGCCTTGGAAGTTATCGAGGAATGCAGCTTCCAGGTCCTCCCAACTCCCGATTGACTCTGCTGGCAAGCTGTTAAGCCAGTGCCGGGCTGGTCCTTTAAGTTTGAGTGGGAGATATTTGATGGCGTGGAGATCGTCTCCGCGGGCCATGTGGATGTGGAGGAGATAGTCCTCGATCCAGACCGCGGGGTCTGTTGTGCCATCATAAGATTCAATATTGACGGGTTTAAACCCTTATGGGATTTGATGATCCATTACCTCATCTGTGAAGCACAGTGGGTGTGCGGCGCCTCTATACTGGGCGATATCGCGACGGAGCTCAAAAGAGCTTTGTCTATTGTGTTCGGCCCGGCCGGACTTACTGTGTCTGGGGTTACGGTGATCGTCACGTATCGTGGGGCGCCCACGTGATCCATAGATCGATCTTGATTGTCTTGCCTTATCCTCCAATATGTCTTGCAGGTCCGGAGTGTTCCCCTGTGGCCTTGTGCTTTTCGAGCGATGCCGGGGTACGGGTCTAGTGAAGGGCCTTGAGGCCTCTCTGTCGCGACCACGGGGTGGTCGATCAGCCGTATTGTCTCCTGGTGAAGCGGGATCATATGCCTCCACCTCTAATCGGGGGAGCAGCTTACGTTTGGGGTAGCTTTTGGAGGGGCGTTCGAGTTCATGCTCTTCGGCCGCGAGGACTTCGGTCCATCTGTCGGCTAGCAGATCTTGATCAGCTCTAAGCTGCTGCAGCTTTTTCTTGAGGCTGTTTGCCGTGGCCATAAGCCTGCGTTTGAAACGCTCCTGTTCGACGGGATCCTCAGGCACGACGAATTCGTCGTCGTCGAGGCTTGCCTCGTCTCCGGAGGGAGGCATATAGTCCTCTACCTCTTCTTCGGCCGCTCTCTCATGAGGGCTGGCGTCCCCCTCCTCCTGTGCTGGATCTTGCTGGAGTGGGTTGTCTTCGGTGCTATCCGGTGTATTATTGTCTCCGGTGCCGGAATCCTCATTCTTGCTATGGCGGGATTTAGAGTGGCGCCGCTGACGCCCGCGCTTGGGCTGTTTCTTGGAGGGGTCATCCTCCGCTATTCCTTTGCCGTTCCCATCCTTTGGGATATCCACCATGTATATGTCGTATGAAGAGGTGGCTTTCCAGTGCCCGGTGGGCGCTGGTTCTTTGTCGTCTCCGGCATCGTCGTCCATACCGTCGATGTCCTCAGAGTCGTAATATAGCATGTCGGTTAGATCGTCGACAGTGGCTACCAAGTGGGTGGTGGGTGGGCTCTGAATTTCTTCATCGTCCGCATCCCAACCGTCCTGGCCGCAGTCCGGCCAGGCCTCTCCTGATAACGAGAGGTACTTTAGCGAACTCAAGATGTTGCCAAAAGGTGAGCATTGAAAGATGTCCGCTGCGGTGAACTCCATGATCGGCGCCCAATCGGATCCGACTGGAGGGGGCGCGGGAGGTCCGGAGTCCGGCAAGGAGTCCGGCACCTCGGAGCCACGAGCTTCATGGGGGACAAGATCGGTGTTCGGCTCTATCGCCGTAGAGGTTGCAGCCCCCGAGGCGGTGTCTAGGCATCCATCCTCGATCTGCGGAGCTGGTTCCGAATTGAAGATTGGAGTGGTTTCGAGTGCGGCCTCCAGGGTACTGTCCGGCGGTAGAGCTAAATCATGCCCGATGTGACAGTGCGGCACGCTCGGCTGTGGCTTGAATCCATCGAAGATCAATCCCCGCGGATCTCAGCCGTGAAGTCCAAACTTCCAAATCTGACCTGACGGCCCGGGGCATAACTTTCGATCTGCTCTAGATGGCCAAGCGAATTGGCCCGCAGTGCAAAGCCACCGAATACGAAGATCTGTCCGGGGAGGAAGGTCTCACCCTAGACTGCGTCGTTGATGATGATCGAAGAAGCCATCGAGCCTATCGGTGATGACACAGAGGTACTCTCAATGAAAGCACCAATGTCAGCGTCAAAACCGGCGGATGTTGGGTAGGGGGTCCCGAACTGTGCATCTAGGCGGATGGTAATAGGAGACGAGGGACACGATGTTTTTACCCAGGTTTAGGCCCTCTTGATGGTGGTAAAACCCTACATCCTGCTTGATTAATATTGATGATGTGGGTTACAAGAGTAGATCTACCACGAGATCAAGGAGGCTAAACCCTAGAAGCTAGCCTATGGTATGATTGTTGTTCGTCCTATGGACTAAATCCATCCGGTTTATATAGACACCGGAGAGGGCTAGGGTTACACAGAGTCGGTTACGATGGTAGGAGATCTACATATCCGTATCGCCAAGCTTGCCTTCCACGCCAAGGAAAGTCCCATCCGGACACGGGACGAAGTCTTCAATCTTGTATCTTCATAGTCTTGGATTCCGGCCGATGATGATAGTTCGGCTATCCGGACACCCCCTAGTCCGGGACTCCCTCAGTGGGGCCGGCCTGTCAACCAATGAGCCGGCAGCCGGCGGGACCCACCAATCGGCGGGCCCCAGCAGCCGGCAGAGAAGACGGCGGCCATAGACACTAACGGCTAGGGCCCGCGCCCAGCCGGATTACCATTGTACCCCCGGGGGATAGGCCTATATAAACCCCCCGGGACGCCCATGCAAAGGGTTGATCTCATTGAGTTTTAGACACCACCATAGGGAGAGAAGAGAGCTAGCCTTGCCCTTCTTCCTCCTCCCAACGAATAGCTCAAGGAGCCTCTTGTAACTTCTTATCGATCTTGTGATCATGCAGAGACCCCGCAAAGCAAGAGTAGGGGTATTATCTCCATGGAGAGCCCCCAACCTGGGTAAGATCCACCGGCGTGCATGTCTTCGCCTTATCCCGTTTCCAGGCACCGACGATGTCTTACTGGCTCCCACAATGATAAGCCATTCGTTGGCATATGTCGCACCTACCACCCGACACACTTCTTAAGGGAGACGTCGAGAGACCATGTTTGCGAGGATAGGAGAAACATGAAGTGAGCGTCCGGATGAGCTGGAGATAAGACAGTGATAGCTACATAAAGGAGCATGCATGCGAGAGAGATGGGCGTGAAAGGAGTCAACATAAAAGGGATTCAAATATTTGAATTCAAGACGATGATACATGTAATCCATACTCGAACCAAAATTGATCTATCAAACATGCATACTCATATGAATTCACGCGCATCTATGTTATTTAATATGTAGATATTAGTGATCCATATAGTAGAACATAATTAGGTTTAAATTTTTTGAATTCAACCTTATGATTTTGAGATCATTGTATTTGTAAATCATATTATACATATAAAGGAGTATAATTATTTGTTGTGCTTTTGAAAGTATATATAAAAAAATGATGTATATAGAATTTTATTCCAATCAAAAATGGATCCTGCCCGAAAAAATTAGAATACAAACGGGATTCGAATTGAGTTGGCACGGTAAACGTGCACTCTACAAAATTTGAATGAAGCGGGGAAAGTCGCAGTAACTGCCCGAAACCAAAATCCGTGAGATGGAAATTACTACTGCCTATCCCTGCCACGCAAAGCCTATCGGCTCGATTTCTATAGGTTTCGATAGGGGTAGGTTTGTAATTTCACTCAAACATGACATAACCACCTCTCACCCGGATTCATACACGGTGGGCGCCAAAAACAAACTCTCGTCGGCAAATATTCAGTGTATGCGAGATTACCGTCCTATCCCCAACCGACTAATATTGTTGTGATGTAGGAAATTTGAAACGGGGGCTAAGTTTGTAAATTTCCCCGCATTTGGGACAAGCGCGCCCTGAAGACATGGTTCCCCCTTCCTCTCTCCCTCCATTTCCCCATTCGTACTCAGTGGGCGCCAAAACACCCTCTCCACCCCAGCCTCTTCCGTCCACCACCCCATCCACTACCGTCCTCCTCCACCATGCCGGAGCTGATACCCCGACGTCGTCGCCCATTACAAGAGATCGACTTGTCTCATCCACGGCTTCGGACTGGGATCCTTGCATCCCGTCCTCTCGCTTCATCCCCTCTGTCGTCCACCTTGCCGGTGACGCTCCTACCACCATCTCGTCCACCGCGCCCTGCTGCCACCGTCTACCCTCCTAGATATGCTTCCACGCCGCCGATAGCCATCACTACCACAGCACCGTCAAAATCTCAGCAGATGCATACACGGAGCCGCACCAGAGGCGGTACTCTTTCGTATCTGCTCAACTTATTTGTCGCAGCAAGAAAATAGATCGCCAGTGCTTTACTCTGATTTCTTGTCCATCACTTACTTGCTAGTTGAAACCAAACATTGCTTGCGAAATTGCCTTTGTCCGATTTGCACCTTCAGATCCATCATGGCACGCTCAACAATATACTCGCAATGCTTATGGTTTTCCCCTTTTATATTCGACACTAGTTAAATCACAGTAGACTAAATATCAAAATTGGATCTGTCAATTTTTTAGAGCTCGTCGGAGTGCGCCGGTGCGAAGGAAGGGGCTCGAGTGGGGATGGTGGTTGTGGGGGGCGGTGGTGGGGCCTCGCCAATCAAAGAAAACTCGACGCATGTGGGAGCGGGGGTGGGGGATGGGGGTGGCGGACGAACACAGGCGGTGGGGGCCAGTGGTCCAGCCGGCGGCTCGTGCAGTATTCTATATGGGAAGAATCAGAGACAAGGAAGAAGAAGGGTTAGGAGACGTAGGATCTTCATCCAACCGCCTGAAATGGTTGACGGACCCAAATGACGAAAGTCACGCGACTTGCATGCAGACATGCCTTTATATTCAGTACCATCATCATACATGCTTAGCACTACTCCTGAATCCATCAAGCTAAACAACGTGCCACTCATAATTCCAAACTTGTTGCTCAAATACGAATCTGATATGATGCTGGTATTACTAAAACAGATAACATTTAATTGGTCTGCTAATGTTCCTACTTCACTTTTGAAAATCACGTGCACCACATATAGGGAGACAGCAGGGATTTGCATTCTTAATGCGCTCTGGTTCATCATGTGTGGGCATTGCGGAACAAACATTTTATTATCCAAAATTTGTTTGCTCTTCTTTAGCATGTTCCCCTTCCGTTCTTCTTTAATTAGTACTCTCTCCATTCCTAAATACAAGTCATTGTATAGATTCCACCATGGACTACATATGGAGCAAAATGAGTGAATCTACACTCTGAAATGTATCTTGATACATCTGTATGTGATCCATAGTGGAAACTCTACAAAGACTTATATTTTGGAACGGAGGGAGTATGATAGTAGTACAGTATGTCCCTTGTAGTTAAGATGAGCAGGGACATTTGCAGTGTAGAGGTCTATACAATCGGTTGTGATGGACAGTTTGAACTCTTCGGGCCTGTTTGATTTGTAGGATTTTGTAAACATAGGAATTTGATTTGTAGTGGCATGCCCACTTGAATCCTGTAAGAATAGCAAGGAAATGTGGGGACCGATGTCACCTTTGAGAGTTACACTGATATTAGTAGTACCGCACCTTCAGTTGAAGAGAGCTCGTATCTGGAGCCTTTCTAGCCGTACCGGCAATACTAGCACATATATTCCAGCAAGTTCCACTTTGCTGATTTTACTCTGATGCTTACAGATTTCCCGTTATATCTACACTATGATCTATGTAGCTGCTTTGTGTCGTACTAGCAGTAGTCCACTCTTGAAGCTAAATACTACAATGACTTACAAAATTGGCACCAAGGGATTGAGTGCCATTCTAGATGCAATGAAACTCATATGCTCGCCACCTGTTGATTCTTGTTCAAAATATGATCCTAATGACTATTCTAACCTTGAGGAGTCAAAGGCAGATGGACTATCCTGTTCACCCAACAAGGTGCCTGTTCTAATTTGGCAAGGTTTTATTGATTCGCGTATCTTGCATATGTTGCCTTGTATTTCTTCTACTTTGTTGCACCGCCATTTTCTTAGTTTACTCATCATATATGTCGAGATGCCATGCCCATCCATTATCAATACATATTCCATCTGTCATCATACCATGTTTTTCCACTCAAATGCTATTCTTGTGCATCAGACATCAAAAAGTAAGAGGGTGATTACCGAACCTAAAGGAGCACCAGCAAAGTCCTTGAAAAACATGGTGGTGTCAGAGAAATCACAAAGCACCCCAGTTATATTGGTTGTACAACCAGTGACACAAAATGTAGGACTGACTCCAGCAGACTGTACCCATACTTCACTGGCCACACCACTAGCCCCACCACACAGGACCTGCACTCCAGCTAAAGGTATGCCAATTTCAGTTGCCATAGCACCAGCCGTACCACGGAAAAATCCCACTCTAGCAAAAAGTACAACAAGTTCACCGGCCGAAGACCTATCCCAACTATAGAGACGGCCAATTCCTGCAGATTGGAACCCCATTCCAGTTATACCCAGTTTTAAAGACAATGCTTTCAATGTTGTTAGTAACTACATGCATATATTCCCATCATGGGAAGATTATAGTGAAGACAAACACCATTTTCACATCTTCCTGTCCCACTTACGTGTAAGTGCTATTATTCATGGTGATTATTTTCCTATCTTTTGCTGATTGAACCCATCAATGATTTACATTACATTGTTGTAAGTAGGCGAGGGTCAATATGGATAGTCATGATGAGCAAAGCTTGCTTGCCCTTTTAAAGGAAGCATTGCAGCAATATCAGTGTTACCTCAGGAAATCACACTTTGATGGCAAGTCTATAAACGAATTTCCGGTGAAGTCTCCTGTGCTAAATTTAGAAGACATTGAATGGAAAACCTTGTTATGCACTGGTCTCGTTCCCAGGATGAGGTACTATCTATGAAATCACATGACAAATTGAACTTCTAATTTTCCGCATGTGCCTTACCGATCTTTTTTGCAGGAAATCTGCTTGAAGAAGAATTCCGGTTTGAAAAGAACGATAGATATCGCAAATATGCTACCCACTACTTTCCTCTTGTTAGCACTTGTTGTCTTGTATCACTATACTTGCATACATACCTGGTTCATTATGTGACAGTAGTATGCATGATATCTTGCTTATTAATTGTTCGCTCCAAATTATCTGATCTGTATGAATGGTCACATTAGTGTAGAATATATCCAATGCATATGAAAATGTTTAGCTCTGCATTGTTCTTGTATGTACCTGCTACCCTTTATCAGTGTACTTATATTGACAGGTAGTTGTTCATGTAACATCACTCTGCAGCTTATTTTCCTTTGCCCTCCATTTTCTACACATCAGATCTATATTTACTCTTACCATAGTGTTGGATAACACCAATGGTACTGAATAAGTTTAGCTCTGCATTGCTCTTGGTTGTACCTTTTGCCTGTATCGCTGTACTTACATTTATAGCTACTTGGTTATGTAGTATCACTCTTCATCTTATCTTTAATATTCTCCATTTTTTCTTATATTATCACATCTATATTTACTCTTAACAAAATGTAGAATAAAGGCAATGCTTATGAAGAGGATTCTATGGTAAACTTCTTGAATTGCACCCCCCCCCCCCCGATCAGCATGGACAAGGGCTTTATAGAGCCTGTATTCACCAATAATGTAAGTTTGTCCTTCTCAAGCCTTCAAACTTTGTTGTGTATATTTGGTTAGGCATGACTGCTACAACTATTTATTTCTGGTGTTTGCATCAAATTGCATGTTTAAAGTTTATTATGTAGTTCATAAACAAAAGTTTGTCCTTCTCAATTTAAGTTTTCAGTTGTACAACCAAGTTCCTTCTTCATACCATGTAAATTAAACTATACAGAGCAAGTGATCTTCTTTTGCACTGCATGTATCCTTTTGTTCTTGATCCGTAATCTAGTGGTGTGGTGAACCTACCCACTACAACATAATGTCATATTCTGCAATGTCTTTACTATGAACAATGTCATATCATTCTACTATTATTTAAACCGTCTCTTTATTTGCCAATCTGAAATGGGATAAATTGAGAGCACACTAACCATTGATACTTATGAGTTCTTGATCTATAATCCAGTGGTGTCGTGAAGCTGCCACCTCCTTCACAATGTCATTTCCTGCCATATCTTGACCTGAACAATACCATATTGTGTTAATGCGATTTTAAACTATGTCACTTTATTCGTTAGTAAGAAATTTGATGAATTGTCAGCACTGATACTTATATGTGCAAAACCTGTCATCTGTTTGCTTGTTTATCTTTCAGAGTGAGGAGGATATAAGTGTCAAACAAGTGCAGTCTCATCAGCTTGCTCAGCTGCTTGCGCTGCAGCTCCCAAGCAGGGCTAACCTTTCTTGAACTCTATTGAAGTGCTGTCAGTTTTGTATATTATTTTGTCAATGTGTTTATTTGCACTGGTGGCGATCTTTGATGCCCAGTGTATGTAATCTGCTGTCTTCTTGTGCTTTATTATCATAGTGGCGAACTTTGATGCCCAGTGGATGTAATATGCCATAATTTGTTTATTGTATAGTCTAGGTTTTTTCTTATTCACGATACTGCAGTTATTTTACTTTACTTATATCCTGTCTTCGTAGTAAACCGGCCAAACCGTAAAATTATAGTACATAATCGGGTCGTCATGCAAATCACTATGTATGATCCACATCATGGGCCCCGTCATCTTGGTCCATTAATAGGCCTAAATGTAAACTGGCCCACTAGTAGATTCGGGCCTTTAACAGGCCGAGTAAACTGCCGGCCCTATTTTCTCAAGAAAACTCAATGGGCTTTTAGGAGGCTGAAAAGTAGGTTGGGCCTGAAACATGCTGAACAGCTCACGGGCCGGCAGCAGGCCGAAATAGACCCCGACCCATGATTGTGCCAATCACACATCACGGGCTTTTAACAGGACAAAATTGTCTCGGTCTTTGTTTGGCCCAATCAGATTATCGGCTATGAGAAGGCAGGATGCAAACCGGGCCGTAGTTAGGCCCAACTATATGACGGGCTTTTAACAGGCCGAAATAAATATAGGGCTGAATGTTAAACGAGCCTTTAATAGGCCAAAACTAAAATCAGGCCGAATTACTAAATGGGCCTTTAGCAAGTGGTCCCAATAGCATAGCATCCAATTGACGGGCCGAATCTGGTATGGGCCATAATTTCTCCAAAAGCCTCTTCAAGGGCCGGACCTGATCTGGGCTGTAATTTGGCCCAGAATGTGGTAGGCTTTTAACAGGCCTGTCGGTGTACTAGAAAAGGGGTACCCTAGTATCCCGAACTTGTGCACGGGCATTTGTAGCGCCCCGCGGCAGGGCTTGCCGGGTGACCGCCAAGGTCCTCCGTGGTTCCTTTGGAGCCATTCAGGAACAAAGTATTTAAGCCCAGGAGACAAGGCCCCGGCAAGAGGAGCTTGTCGGGAAGGCCAACCAAGGCATTTCAAGAAACTTGCCGCGACGCGCCGCGCGTCCCGGCAAAGCCCGGTGAGCGACAAGCTTCCGGACACGACAAGACAATGGCCGTGGCAAGGCGCTTGCCGCGGCAGGCCACCACTCTATACCCACGCTCTAGCACATCCACCAACGTGTCGCTCTGGGGGCCTTTCCAGGCGCACATGGTGAGAGGCTGTGCAGCCAGCGGTGCACGGTGGCATGCGAAGCTGACAAGACTGCCATCATGGCGAGCGGTGGTGCCCCTGACGGTCCCTTTTTACACTGTTTAGGCGACGCAGACGGGCATTTAATGCCTTTGTCCCCTGCCGTCAGGGTTAGGTAGGATGCACTGTGCAGGTGGTTGTACCGACCGCAACCCCTTTTCCATTTTTACCCTTCTCTGCATTGCCACCTGTCGGTGACCCCTTGAGCATATAAAAGGAGGCCCATGCACAACGTAGGGGGTTTGCTTCGGAGGGGAACCAGAGAACACTCACGCTCGGTCTCGTGTGTACTGTAGCACTCAGCGCACCCGAGCAAGAACACAATACAATTAGACAAGCAGCAGTAGGAGTATTATCTCTCTGGAGAGCTCCGAAGCTGGGTAAACTGCTCGCGTGCTTCGCCTCGATCTGTTCTTCGTGCGACCTCCGCCCCCCGCCGAACCGAAAGGGGCTCGGTCCGCCGGCCCCATAGGTGTTCGTGGATCAGTTTCCCCGACATCTTTGGCGCGCCAGGTAGGGGGCGTCGAGGTTGTGTGAACCTGATCCGGCGTTCACACGAGCTAGATCTTCATTTTCTCCATCGACATGCCACCGAAGAATAAAACTTCGGCGGCAGCTACTCCGTCCACGTCATTTCCACCACCACCGGAGCAAACGGGTGGTGGAGTAGGCGCCGACGGAAGAACGGATGTCGACGAGGAAGCTCACGGTGCTGCCATGTCCAAGGACAAGGCCGCGCAGACCTCGGCGTCTATACATGTACCGCGCCCATCTCAGGAGGCGCAAGACCAACAGTGTCATGGTATTTGCAGTACCATACGTTCGTTGGGACAAGATCGAGCTGGTGGATCTCAGGGTGCTCAAGACCAGCATGCACGCCAACGTGCTGGCACGAGCGAAACACGGTCGCCTGGACGGGATACTGCTCCTTCTAACATAGTTAGAAGTCCGAGCATATCCCGCTCCTCGCACTGTTCGCCACTGCCGCCCACCACTCCAGCAGAAGCTTTGGCACGAGCTCAACTGCTCCTGGATTACCCTCCAGCGGAAGACAAGATCGACCAAGGGAGGGCCACCATTCAGAGTCTCATCGGCTTTGCCAACGGCGACACTCCGCGGCAGCCAAGTGCATCGCGGCCGCGGCAGGCACGAGCCGGTGGCGAAGAAACCGGTGGGGGTGCAACCACCATGCATTCTCCACCCCGAAGGCCAAGATCGCCGACTCGTCGGATCCACCTCGACAGCGACTCCACCGCTTCATCAGATCCACGAGCTCGTCGCGATCAGTGCCAAGTTCTTCATGAACGACAGCAAGAAGACGCTCGTACTCGCATCGAGCACCGAAGAGAAGCACAACATCAATCCGACAAGCGCGCTGGGCCCTCTGTTGACATGCATGCGCCAGGGGAACCAGGCGACTTGCCGTACGCGGTAGGCTGCCCTGTGTTCACTCGTGAGCTGCGGCAAGTCCAGTGGCCCAGCACGAAGAATTTCAAGCCAGATGTACTAGAGAAGTATGACGGCAAGTCGCATCCGTCGGAGTTCCTCAGCATCTACACCATCGCGGTGCAAGCTGCTGGGGGGCGGGACGACAAGATCCTTGCCAACTACTTCCCGTCGGTGCTCAAGCCCAATGTCAGATCCTGGCTCATGCACTTGCCAGACAACTCCATATCCTCCTGGGCTGACCTGTGCCATCAGTTTGTCGGCGCCTTTACAGGCGACCACAAGCCTCATGGCCAAGAGAGCGACCTTCATCTGCTCACCCAGAAGGAAGGAGAGCCCCTGCGCAAGTACATTCAAAGATTCAGCCGTGTACAGCACAACATCCCAGATGTCCACCCTGCCGCGGTAATCAGCGCGTTCCATCAGCACATGCGGAACCGCAGGATGCGGGATGAGATGGTGATGTGCAAGATCAGAGATGTCAGTGAGCTATATGCCCTGGCCGACAAGTGTGCACGTGCTGAGGAAGGGAGGAAACTCCCCGGAGAGAATACAGGAGCAGGAGGATCTGATAGTGAGGAGACTGCCCCGGCAAGGAAGAACCAGCGGCAGAACAACAGGAAGAAGAAAGGCAAAGATGTGCTAGTTGTTGAGCAGTCCGGCAAGAAAGGTGAAGCTGGTAGCTCCGGAAAGGAGGTTGCCGCAGCTGTGGCGGTCGCCGACAAGCAGGACAGCACCAACAAGCAGTATTGCAAGATCCACCGCACCAAGGGCCATGACCTCCAGAGCTGCAAGAAGGTCGAGCAGCTTGTTGAACAGCAAAAGGCTGAATACGAGCGACGCGACAAGGAGAAAGCCCAGGAAGGTGCTGGAGGAGCCAGCAAGAAACGTCCCGGCTGAGGAGGACGCCGCGGCAAGGCTAAGCAGCGGCAAGGAGATAGACCTCCCCGTGGCCGCGACAAGGATGAAGATGACGATGATGATGAAGATATGGATGATGACGAGACCGACGAGCAGGAGTTCCAGAAAGCCACAGAGGTCCTGTGCGTTGACGGCGGTGCTTCTCTGCATACTTCACACCGCCAGCTCAAGCAATGGGTGCGAGAAGTCAATGCGGCAGAACCACCCATCGAGTCACGCAAGCCTCTGAAATGGTCCAGCACGCCTATCATCTTTGATATTGAGGACCACCCTGATCGCATAACTGCGGTCGGGTGCTTGCCGATGTTGGTTTCACCAACTATCCGCAACCTCAAGGTCACTAAGATGCTAGTTGATGGCGGGGATGGCTTGAACCTGATCTCTTCTACGGTGCTCCAGAAACTCCAGATCCCTGATAGTGAGCTTGAAGAGACCGGCACATTCCAAGGAATCAACTCGGGAAGGAGCAGGCCGAAGGGAAAGATCACGTTGCCGGTGACATTTGGCAGCGAGTTGAACTTCAGGACTGAGAGGGTCACTTTTGACGTAGCTGATTTTCCATTACCTTACAATGGGATACTCGGCCGTCCAGCACTTGCCAAATTCATGGCAGCCTCTCACTATGCATACAACATACTGAAGATGCCAGGCCCGATAAGTGTCATCTCTGTCCCTGGCGACAAGAAGGATGCTCTTATCTGCGCCGACAAGATCTACCGGGAAGCAGCAGCTGCATCTGATCGCACATCACTTGCCGTTGAAGCTCCCGGGGCAAAGAAGAAGACCAAGTCTAGCAAGAGTTCTGATGCCCACTCCAGCAAGCGCACCTCTTCAGAGTGCTGCGCTACCGTCGAGGACGCACCATCGAGCTCCACCAGCAAGTGTAAGAAGACAATGGCAGCTCCACCAGAGACCAAGAAGGTGTCAACCAAGGAGGACGGCACTGGTGGTACCTTCACCATCAGTGCCACCCTCAACCCTAAATAGGAAAGCGCGCTCGTTGCTTTCCTACGGGCGAACGTCGACGTGTTTGCATGGCAACCGCCTGACATCCCCGGTGTTCCCAGGAAAGTAATCGAGCACCATCTTGTCGTCTGTCCTCATGCGCGACCCGTCAAGCAGAAAGTCAGGAAACAGGCAGTCGAGCGCCAAGAATTCATTGCAGAAGAGATCAAGAAATTGGAAGCAGCAGGCCTTGTCAGAGGAGTGCTCCATCCTACGTGGTTGGCCAATCCTGTAGTTGTGCGTAAGGCAAATGGGAAATGGAGGCTTTGTATCGACTTTACCGATGTTAATAAAGCTTGTCCCAAAGACCCATTTCCCTTGCCGCGCATCGACCAGATTGTTGACTCCACGGCCGGATGTGACTTGCTTTCATTTCTTGATGCATACTCTGGATACCATCAGATCTTCATGGCAGAAGAGGATGAGGAGAAGACCGCATTCATCACCCCGTGTGGCACATACTGTTTCGTACGGATGCCCTTCGGTTTAAAGAATACTGGTTCGACATTTGCAAGGGTAGTCCATGACGCTTTTGAACCGCAAATGCACAGAAATGTGGAAGCCTACATGGATGACATAGTGGTCAAGAGCAAGGACAGAGCGACTCTGATTCAAGATTTAGACGAAACCTTTGCAAATCTGCGCAAGATCAACCTCAAGCTTAACCCCGAGAAGTGTGTGTTTGGAGTCCCTTCCGGCAAGCTTCTCGGGTTCTTCGTGTCTCAGCGGGGAATTGAAGCCAATCCCGACAAGATCAAGGCCATTGAGCAGATTGAAGCACCAAAGCGCGTCAAGGATGTACGAAGACTTGCCGGTTGTGTAGATGCTCTCAGCAAGTTTATCTCTAGGTCTGTTGAGCGTGCCCTGCCATTTTTCAAAATTTTGAAAAAGGCAGGTCCAATGAAATGGACTCCGGAGGCGGAGGCTGCGCTGCAGGACTTGAAGAGATACCTGTCCTCCACTCCAACACTTGTCGCACCTAAACCACAAGAGAAGTTGCTGCTGTATATAGCGGCAACCAATCAAGTGGTTAGTGCTGCGTTAGTGGCAGAGAGGGAGGCGGATGATGAGCCAGCAACCACGGCAGATGCATCCAGCGACAAGCAAGGGACTTCACCGGCAAGCTCTGGTCCCGACAAAGATGGATCTGCGCAGGAGCATGACAAGATGCAGAAAAGAATGGTGCAGCGCCCAGTTTAGTTTGTCAGTTCTCTTCTGCAGGGAGCTAGATCAAGGTACTCTGGTGTGCATAAGTTGCTTTTTGGCCTTCTCATGGCCTCGAGAAAGCTGCGCCATTACTTCCAAGCACATGAGATCACAATCGTCACTCGTTTTCCGCTGAAGAGGATACTGCAAAATCCCGAAGCAACAGGCAGGATTGTCGAGTGGGCACTGGAACTGTCAAGCTTTGGCCTCAAGTTTGAGAGCACTTCAACTATCCAAAGCAGAGCATTGGCAGAGTTCATAGCAGAATGGACGCCAACACCAGATGAAGAAATTCCAGAAACGAGCATCCCCGTCAAGGAAGCAAGCAAAGAGTGGCTGATGTACTTTGATGGTGCCTTCTCGCTGCAAGGCGCCGGTGCGGGCGTGCTACATGTTGCACCCACCGGAGAGCACCTCAAGTACGTAGTCCAGATGCACTTTCCCAAGGAGCAAGCAACGAACAATACTGCAGAGTATGAAGGATTGCTTGTCGGTCTCAGGATCGCAGCAGACCTTGGGATCAAGAAGCTCATTGTCAGGGGTGACTCATAGCTTGTCGTCCGCCAAGTGAACAAGAATTACCAGAGTCCGTTGATGGAAGCTTACGTTGATGAAGTGAGAAAGCTAGAAGAGCACTTTGACGGCCTATAGATGGAGCATGTTCCGAGAGCTCAGAACGACATTGCTGATGGCCTGTCGAAGTGCGCCGCACTTAAGTTACCTATGGAACCAGGGATCTTTGTGCTCAAGCTGACTCAACCATCCGTAACGCCATCAACTGGACAGAGCAAGAAGAGGAAGTTGATTTCTGGTGACTATTTTCCGGCAGAGCTCCCCGAAGCTGCCGCCAAAAAGGTCATCAAAATCAACACCAAGGGTGCTGAGGAGCAGTCTGCTCCGACAAGCCCTAGGGTTTGTTCCGTTGAAGCAGACGCTCCCGACAAGTTTTGCTCCGGCAAGCTTGCCGGGGAACATCAAGCTCCGGCTGAGCCGCAGGTTCTTGCCGTGGAAGCGGATGTTCCCGCAGTAGCAGATGTGCCTTTAGTCCTTGTTGTCGAGCCGCAAGCTCCAACATGGGCACAGCAGATTGTCCATTTCCTTCAGACAGGAGAACTTCCCGAAGAGCAGAGGCACTGGCCAGACACCTTTCGCTCCAGTCTATGGAGCAGAGGCAGTTCTCCCCACGGAACTCGTATACGGATCACCTCGAGTGCTCGCTTATGATGAGCTTGAGCAAGAGCAGCTGCGACAGGATGACACGCTGCTTCTTGAGGAGGACCGTCTTCAGGCTGCTGTGCGAGCTGCTCGATACCAGCAAGCTTTACGCCTCTATCATTGCTGCAAAGTTAATGCCAGAAGTTTCGAGGAAGGCGACCTTGTTCTTCGGCGCGTTCAGTCCGCCAAGAATTCCAACAAGTTGACGCCGAAGTGGGAAGGCCCTTACCGGGTGAAATGAGTCACTAGGCCTGGCGTTGTCCGCCTTGAGACCGAAGATGGCGCTCCGGTGAGCAACTCCTGGAACATCGAGCATCTTCGTAAGTTTTACCCGTAGGGCGCGGTTGCCGGAACCCATTCCGGCAACCACCTTTTGTACAAGTCTTGCCGATGTTGCATGTAATCCTTTGTACAAAGCCGGGCACAGATCCCGTGCATAATTAAAGCTCATGTGCTCCGCACATCTTGTCAATTTCATGCTTTCTACTTTATATTTGCATGCATTATCTGACACTTTGTGCGGCACCTACCCCCGGTAAGCAATAACGAGCCGTAAGGCTCCATATCTTTATTTTCTCTTCTTTCTTTTTCTTGAAAAGGAAAGCAAGGTTCCCCCGCACACAAGTTTGCCGGGGGGGAATGGAGAAGATAATGGTGTGGGCCGGACCAGGCATTGTTCAAGGAAGTTTCGCCTTACCAGAAAGTAAGCGACAGAAGAGCTAAGTTGCCAAAGTTTGAGCAATCAGTTTTAAATTTTTTTAAGTTATCTTCCTCGAACGACCGTACTTTGTATGGAAAACCTGTGCGCAGAGGAACCAACTCGTAGCTAGTTGCGCCCTTACTTTGTTTCGAGTACGCTCAACAATTTAAGTGAGCTGCGACTAGTTGCGGCAAGGTTTCTTGTTGGTAGCAGCACCGTCAGCAGGCTGCTGACGTCCCGCACTCAGCGCTCGCCGCTAAGGTGCCTGCACCGACAAGTTCCCTAAAAGCGTAGGGCAAAAACATACAAAGGAAGGAATCAAGTAAAGCGAATAACATAGAAAATCTCTACCCAAAATAGAGTTATATTACAAGATAGCTTGTCGCAGCTCTAACAGATTGTTCTCATGACATGACTAGCAGCGACAAAGAAAAAGAGAAAACGGGCGGCCTAATCTACGCGATCGCCCTCAACCCTCTTGATTCCGTTCACCTTGTCCACAATGGGTGCGACAAGGGCCTTGAGCGCTTCCAAATCAGCATCCAGCGGCAAAGACTTGAGGACGTTGGTGAAGTTGAGGCCTGGGTTGCGGAAGGCCACCTTCATCAGCACCTTCTGGAGAGCTCCTGCGCAGATCTTGCGCGACTCGTCGGCCAGCTGCTTTGGGATCTTCTCCCGGAGTTGCTGGAGGGCCGTCGCCACGCCTTTGAAGAACAAGCTGAGCTTGGCGCTGGGTTGGAGGTGCTCGTCGGAGGAGTACCCGAGCTCCTCCATCCTCAGCTGCGCCACCTCCCCGTCGATGGCGGCGGCAAGATCCACAAGATCCTCGGTCCAGTGCTCCACAGTCTCCCTGTAAGCATCATGGGCGGCAGCAGCACTCGCCAGCAGCACTTCGTCGGCCTTGATCTTCTCCGACAAGGCCACCTCCCGCTCCCTGGCGCCGTCCAGTGTTTGAGCCAAAGTAGCCAACTTCAACTCGAGATCTGCATTGGAATCCTTGGCGGCGCTGAGCTCCTTGCTCCTCTCAGCGAGAAGACCCTGCAGCTCACCATGAGCGGCAGCATCCTTCTCGCGCTCACACTTGAGCGCGGAAAGCTCCTCGCCGCTCGCCCGGAGATCAGCCTCCAGTTGCGCTACCTTCGTCTCTAGCTCCTTCTTGGCGGCCTCGGCAGCTTTGGTAGCATCCCTTGCTTCCTTGAGAGCCCCGCCAATTGCTTGCTCCCGCGCGGCAAGTTCCTCCTCGTGGCTGTCAAGGTTGACCTTGCGCTACGCCAGCTCTCCTTCCTGCGCAAATAGGTTTTCGGCGACAAGCCATTGCTTCTCTTCAACCTCAGCCTTCGTGAGGAGGAAGGCTTTCCGCTCCTCGAGAAGTTGCTCCCGCTCCTCTGCCAGAGACCGGAGAGTTTCCTGCCTGAGACCCCGGAGCTCCTCAGCGCGCTTCTCAATATCCACTCCCGCCCTCGCGACAAGTGCTTCTCGGGACGCCAGCTTGGCTTGTCGAGCGCGGTAGAGCGACAGCAGCTTCCGCAGCAGCCGCTCCTCCTCAGACTCGTCGCTGCTGCTGCTTGGCGCATCGACCAGCGCCAGCCCAGCGGAGGCGAGCACCTCCTCGTCAAAAGTTTCTCCTTCGACTGGCACCCTAGAGCTTGACGCCCAGGGGAGCTTGATGAAGATGCCATCGCCGGCCTTCAAATAGGCGCCGTGCTGGGGCTCTTCGGAGCCTGGCGCAGCAGCAGCAGCAGAGGGATCAGCGTTCGGTGCAGCGCCTGCCGCTCCTGCGGCCTCGGGGCCGTCAGTGCGATCGCCGGATTCCTCGCCTGCTTCTGCGGCGGCAGCCTTGGCGGCCTCTTCGCCGGCGGGATCATCAGCACCGGCCTCTTCTTCGGTGGCGGTGGCGTCGTTGTTGTTGCCGCGTGCGTTCTCCTCGCTGGCGGCCTCGGTTTCCATCGGCTCCGTGGCAGGTGGATCTGACGACTGAAGAAGGGAGGAAGGTCAAGCGAATATTCAAAAAGAAGATCAGAAGAAGAAGAACTGAAGGGAAGTTTTTCAGGCGAGAGGATTACCTGTGCTGGAATCTGCAGTCGTGGTCTCGACCACTAGAGGATCACTGGCGCTGTCCCTTGCCGGAGAACTGCCCCTTGCCGGAGAATTCTCCCTTGTCGGAGAACGCTCCCTTGCCGGGGAATCCTCCCTTGGCGGTGTAGTCGAAGCAGATGGCACTTCGGGAGCGGCCTCCGGGCCCTCCTGGTAAGGCTGCTCTGCTCCTACACAAACCAACAGACAGATATCAGCAAAAGAAGAGCACCCATGCGCGCCTGACAGCATGAAGTAAACCATATACTTACGTGGGGGGCTGCGCTGGGGGCTTGTTTGAGGAATGGTTGTCGGGTCCGACAAGGTGGTCTCGGACATGTCCTCTACCGTCGTGGTGGGGTCGTCCTCGATGACAATCACCGGGGCCTTGGCTCTCTTTGCCGCTCTCTGGGCCAGAGTCCTGAAAAGGAACAGGTTCAGAGTAAAGCAAATCAGACACAAGACAAGATAGCAAGAATTGAAGAACTGCGAGGACATCAAGGAATCTTACTCTTCTTCTTCCTTGTCGGAGCTGAGCGCGGAGAGATCGAAGTCCGGCTCGCCTCCGGTGCGACGAGGCGGAGGAGTAGGCTCCCTTGCCCGCTTGGCAGGAGCAGCAGCGGTGGACCGGGAAGACCCCGCTCCAGTTGCCGTAGCGGCGTGAGGCGCTCCCACGACAACGGTAGTTGCCGCGGTAGAGCGTGTCGCGCGGCTCGGCGGCTATTGACCCGTCTGCCGCCCCGCTACGTCCGCGGCTTTGCGGAGACGCCTTCTTGGCGGGGCCGGGCGCTCCGCCTGCGGCAAGCTGTCTGAAGGCTCGGGACCGACAAGCTCTTCCTCGCCGGGCTCGCTCGGCTCAGCTTCAAGCCCGGCAAGCTCTTCCTCGCCGGCGAACTCCTCTCGCTCGGCGAGGCTTGCCGCCTCTGCTGCCTCTGCCTCTGCCTCTGCTGCCTCTGAACCCAAACACGCCCGCGGCAGCGGCTGCTGCCGCCTCTTCCAGCCTGGTGGCGATGCGCTGCATCTCCGCATCGGTGGTGTCGCGGGTGAGGCTCTTCTGCTCATCGGCACGGACCGGCACTTCTACCAAGCCGTCGAAGAACTCCTGCACGATGGCGTCTGCCGGCTCTTGCCAAGTTGGAACGATTCTGTGAGAGTCGCACAGCAGCATCATTGCACGAATGCGGTGAAGCGAAGAATTATTGCACAGCGGAACGACGTCCCGCGGCAACATGAATGGATGCTGAGGATCACGCTTGAACAGCTCCAGGAGCATCGCGTCCAGCTCTAGGACAGTGAAGTTAAAATTGAGGCCCGGGCGCAGCCTCATGATATCCGCCGAGTTCTGGAACTCCCAGGCGGGTCTCCCCCTCTCCTGCAGGGGGGCGATGCGGCGGCGAAGGAAATCTGTGCCTACAGCGCCTACAGTGAGCTCGGCAAGCCTGAGGTGAAGGATACGGGTGACGGCAATCTTCAGCCTATCATCTTTCGAGGCCACGTTGCTCCAATCGTTGCCGCGTACTATTGGGGCTTGGCGCAGGGCAGTAAATGGCTGCGGGTTCTCCTCGACAATCCAGCACCACTCTACTCTCCATTCATCCCACTTGCTGTGAGCTCTCCCTCCAGATAGGCTTCCTTCTTGCCGACTCTCGAGATCCAAGCGATTCCGCCGGCAAGGGGCTCTCCTCTCTCAACCCGGGGAATAAAGAAGTGGCGGAAGAGGGCTACGTTTGGGTGGACTCCGACAAAGTTTTCGCACAGATGTGCGAAAACTGCCATGGTCAGGACAGCATTGGGGGTGAAGTCAAGGAGGCGGAACCCGTAGGTGTTCATGATGTCACAGAAGAATTCAGAGAAGGGCGGGCAGAGCCCGCAGTAGAAGAACAGCGCGAAGAAGGGATACCCGTTCGGAGCCAGTCTCGATGCGGTAGCCGGGATTACCTTCGTGCGTGGATGCGCTCGCGTCTCCGTCGACCAGAAAAGGTAGTAGTACTCCCTCAGCTCCTTTGCGTCAAGCTGAGGGGGGAAGACGGCCCGCTCCTTCCGCAGCGCCGCGAGCTGCTGCGCCTCGACCGATTTTACGCCCTTCCCCTTGTCGGCTTTCGGAGCCATGGCGGAGCTGGCGGGGGAGATCGACGGCGTTGGTGGCGCCGGTGGCAATGGGGGGCGAAGCGCTGCTCTCTTTCGGCTTTGAGAAGAAGGGGGGAGCGGCGGAGATTTGTCAAAATGGAGTAACAACCGGCGAGGTGGACTCAACTGCCCCTGTTTCCCCTGCTTATAAAGAGGGAGGGGGCGGACGTTTCGCCCTTCCGAATAAAGAAACCACCCACGATCTCTCCCACGATGCCGCATTCGACACGTGCCGTTGGGGAGGGCGCGGTGGATATGGAGTAAGATACGGCGTAACCCAGGTCGCGCGTGCCCATGCCCTATTTTGGGCCTGGCCCAACAGCGCTCGGCACCGTGTGAGGCCCAGGCCTGGGGGCTCCTGTCGGTGTACCAGAATAGGGGTACCCTAGTATCCCGAACTTGTGCACGGCAGTTGCAGCGCCCCGCGGCAGGGCTTGCCGGGTGACCGCCAAGGTCCTCCGTGGTTCCTTTGGAGCCATTCAAGAAAAAGTATTTAAGCCCAGGAGACAAGGCCCCGGCAAGAGGAGCTTGCCGGGAAGGCCAACCAAGGCATTTCAAGAAACTTGCCGCGACGCGCCGCGCGTCCCGGCAAGGCCCGGTGAGCGACAAGCTTCCGGACGCGACAAGACAATGGCCGCGGCAAGGCGCTAGCCGCGGCAGGCCACCACTCTGTACCCACGCTCCAGCACATCCACCAACGTGTCGCTTTGGGGGCCTTTCCAGGCGCGCGTGGCGAGAGGCTGTGCAGCCAGCGGTGCGCGGTGGCATGCGAAGCTGACAAGACTGCCATCGTGGCGAGCGGTGGTGCCCCTGACGGTCCCTTTTTACACTGTTTAGGCGTCGCAGACGGGCATTTAATGCCTTTTTCCCCTGCAGTCAGGGTTAGGTAGGATGCACTATGCAGGTGATTGTACCGACCGCAACCCCTTTTCCATTTTTACCCTTCTCTGCATTGCCACCTGTCGGTGACCCCTTGAGCATATAAAAGGAGGCCCATGCGCAACGTAGGGGGGGTTCGCTTCGGAGGGGAACCAGAGAACACTCACGCTCGGTCTCGTGTGTACTGTAGCACTCAGCGCACCCGAGCAAGAACACAATACAATCAGACAAGCAGCAGTAGGAGTATTATCTCTCCGGAGAGCTCCGAAGCTGGGTAAACTGCTCGCGTGCTTCGCCTCGATCTGCTCTTCGTGCGACCTCCGGCCCCCACCAAACCGAAAGGGGCTCGGTCCGCCGGCCCCATAGGTGTTCTTGGATAAGTTTCCCCGACAGGGCCGGATATCATCTGGGACTTTATTAGGCCCGGAACGTGGCAGGTTGTTAATGGACCGGATCAAATATGGGCCGGCATTTGGCACAAAACATGGCAGCCTGTTAATGGGCTGGCCCACTAGTGTCCTCAAAATCTTGTGGGCCTTCAACTGGGCCGACCCATTATGGTCGGCAAAATCTAGTGGGCCTTTATCTGGGCCAGCCCATTATGGTCCACAAAATCTTGTGGGCCTTTAGCTGGGCCGACCCATTATGGTCCGCAAAGTCTCGTGGGCCTTTAGCTGGGCCGGCCCATTATGACCCGCAAAATCTTGTGGGCCTTCAGCTGGGCTGGCCCAATATGGTCCGCAAAATCTCATGGGCCTTTAGTTGGGCCGGCCCATTATGGTCCGCAAAATCTTGTGGGACTTTAGTTGGGCCAGCCCATTTAAACTTTATGGGCCACTTTTGGGCCGGTCCACGTGTCAACATATCATAGGCGCATCTCGCCCATTGGATGAGTGACACCTGTGCGAACCTAGAGCTGACACATGTTTCCTCCAGCCAATGATGATTTTACACGTGGAAAATCCCCATTGGTCCAGGCTGTTAACGGGTTATTGGATCCAAAACAGGACCTGATAGCTTAACAGTGTTCTGTTACGGTTGATGCCACATGTCGGTCACCCTTGATGAAAGCACTTTTGTGATGCGCGATTTATTGTCATGGAAGTGGACACTTCCGTGATGATAATTTTGGTAATGTCATGGAACATTTCTATGATAGCACAGGTATGACTATCTTGACTCTGTCATAAAATCATCATGGATGTACATGCATGACAGAAAGCGTGACCTACTGTGACAAACACGTATCATCATGGAAGTGATTTTTTTGTAGTGTAATGAACTGTTACTCCCTTCATTTCAAAATATAGCGCACATTAGCCATGGTAAAATTTTGCAAGAATTGGTCAAAATCTATGGCGCTCATTATGTTTGTGTCAACGGTAGTGGAACCCTATCCCCTTCCGCCTTGGTTCGGACATGAGGAGTCGGTGGACAGCCACACACATGGCCACCATGGAAAACAATCCAAAAAGAGTTAATACTAGCTGTAACTGCCAACCTCCACAAAGAATTAATGTTCGGAGTTAGAACTGAGTAGCACCCAACAACCCAGTGCCACTCTCCAAAAGAACCAAACATCCACGGGAGGTCCAATGAGTGACAACACACAAGGCACCATCGCTGCCGAACCCAAGACCAGTTTTGGGATTTTGCTAGAGCTTCGGGTCAGGTGGAGAGGAGAGACCTCAATGGTGCCTCTAGGGAAAAAATTAACACACACACACAATCATATCACAGTGTCTAGAGAACTAACCAATGATTTCTCTAGATTCGAGCTTACACCACCAACCTCGCTAGCACCTGATCAACCGACCAAGGCTGCAAGATAGACAAGGCAGGTATTTGGGAGAATGAGTTGAGGAGGATATGATCTTGACCTTCTAATCTGGAGGGGAAGGGGGGAATATGGGTCGAGAGCACAACCAACCGAATCCTAGCCACTCGGGTAGAAAAGGTGGTCGTCTAGCACATCTGACGCACGCTACCTTGCCATCTAGGGTGCCTCCTAGGTGTCCCGGGTTGTCTGCAATGGAATGAAGTGGGAAAAACCTCACCATGATCTTCATCGCCAAACACGCAAGCTTGCCCGATGAACACCTCCAGTGGCAACATGAGAGGGAGGGGGTGGAGGTGGTGGCAGTGTTGGGGAAACCCTAGTCGCCTTAGAGTCCATGGACTCATTAGAATGATAGAAAAAGAACGAAGCCAACTGGGCACAAAGTTGTTTCAAAATATCAAGAGACCCTGGAAGAAAAATGTGAGGGCCCTCAAAGCATCCCAAGGACATCCACAAGCAAGTAGCGCAGCCTGAACTCAAAAATCTCTCGAGAAATTTATTGCTTTCATTTCTATAGTTGATCCATTTTCTTTATAGAGAAAGACGATCCTATTGTTATCCACACTAGAAAGAATAAGTTTTGACATAAATCTGCTTAGATCCCGACCTAGGCCAGAAGAAAGAAACTAGATAGAAGAATGAAACCACAATCGAATTGTGGAATTAGCTCATCAGCCATGATTCTCGGGGTGAGCTACCTTGAGGACGTGATTTAGGTCCACGGTGGTGGTTAATAGGTGGGAGGTATAATGATGATAGTTTGGGGGTGCTTATGATGTGGTAGATAAGGTGATATTTATAGAGAATGAACGAAGCACAATTGCAAATACTCTCTCTATTGGTAAATAAAAAGGTGTGGAGGTATGAATTAATGGTCAATGTAGACCATGGTGTCTATTCATGCGGCAATGGAGATGTAGGAAACTTTAAATTCACCCATTTTTATATCAAACGTGAAGTAATTTACTATAGAGATATGACATATACATGGCTATATTTATGGGTTATGCAAACATATACAGGTAATAGTTGTTATTGATAAAATTTATTAGCGTCAGTCAAATTGTTTTTCTTGAGAGAATATAGTAGCACTAATTTCGTTGGAGAGGATTTTGTCATTTTAACTAGCATTATGTATGTGATGATATATATGTTTATCGACAACAAATGGATTTGTTTGTATCAATGAATTTGTTTTATTGATAATATTTTGTGCTATTTCATTTTTAGTACATTTTGAAATTTATTTTTAACATATCTATGGAGTGAGATAAAAAATTTAACTATTCTGAAAAGAAGATGGGGATAAAAAATAGTACACGCTATCGATGAGGACCATTTCTATTCTTCACAAATGAGTCTACTAAACATATGCCTCAAAAGTTTTATGAAAAGAATCTACAAGAAATGCTTAAATATCTTATGTTAAGAACGACATTCATGGTTAAGATTATGAATCATATGAGTACAATGAATGCAACATAACTCTATTGAGGTCACAGACATAACATAGAAAGATGGATATCAAAATTAAATTAGTTCTCTATAAATGTGACATACACTTGGTCATATTTATTTAGTTTTGACTATATATGTGATGTACACATAAAAGGTAAATTTGAAAATTGTAAATATCACAAACACATAAAAAGTAAAAAAATACGATAAATGTTACATACACATAAAGACTTTGGTGTTCGAAAGATGCTCCTGATCTCCTGAGCATGCATATACAAAAGCATGTGTAATCAAGGTGAACAATTTGATTCAAAACATGAGTGATTAATTAACAACCAACACTCAAAACAATCGAGGATCAAACAATGTGATGTAGAAATATCACATTATGAAGCACCATGCATGACACAACGTCATCCATAGAGTTGATACTCCCACATTACCTACTTGCTGCCACTACCACTAGTATAGTAGCAGTAATCAGAATCAGACACATCCATATCCTCGAACCATTATCCCTTAGCATTTGCGGCCATGGATAATAATTTCTTTCACACGGACTCCTTAACGTTCTTGAGCATGACAAAGTAGAGCTTTGACATCGATAGCTTTGTCGTATACAGCGAGTTGTACTACATGAACTTCTCATCATTGCCGCCGGCCCATGCTTGCTTCTTGTTTGGCAGCCAATATTGGTTGTACTTTTTGGATAGGCCACCCTGCATGATCACTAGTCGCTCCATCTCTAAGCGCGACCTTGGGATGCTTGTCTCATCCATGACCCAGATGTGGCTGCTACCATGCGAAATGTCTTCTAGCTATTGGCCGGAATGTCGGGCACTAGGGTACGTGTCGTACAACAATGAGTCCTCGACAAAGCTCTTTCGGATCGTCTCAAACTCCTCTTTCGCTAGAATCTTGAGACATTACAAACATTTGTAGCATCAAACCATGCACATGCTGAAGTAGTACACTTCAAACCTACTTTCGTCTGTCGAATCATCAGAAGTTAGTTAAGGTTGACACATCCACTAGTTGTTTCTTGTATCAGGTAAGACAAAAAGATTATAAGAAGTAAGGATTTGAATTTACATGGTTTGGAAATCCTATGAGTTATCTAATGAACTAAGAATGTCAATGTAGATGGTTCTGAAATCTAAAGAACGAAAAAACAAAAACAAATGGCAAGCACGTGTAGAAATTTCCGAAGTTCCATATTGCCGACTTCTCGATAGACCTCTTGTACTTCATACATTTATCCTAATCATAAGGTTGGTTAGAAAACAAACAAGATTTCCTTGCAATACCTTGGTGTTTAAATAAATGATAATTCGGGTAGCATATTTGCTGTAGTATGATCAATTGAACCACATAATGAACCGTTACTCCCTTCATTTCAAAATATAGTGCACATTAGCCATGGTAAAATTTTGCAAGCATTGGTCAAAATCTATGGAGCTCATTATGTTTGTGTCAACGGTGGGGGAACCCTATCCCCTCCCGCCTTGGTTAAGAGGCCAGGAGTCGGTGGGTCACAACCACACACCTGGCCACCAAAAAACAACAATCCAAAAAGAGTCAGAAGTAGTTGTAACTGCTAACCTCGACAAAAAATTGATGTTCGGACTCAGAACCGAGGAGCACCCAACAACCCTAGTGCCACTCTACCAAAGAACCATACATCCACAGGAGGTCCAATGAGGTCACAACACACAAGGCACCATCACCGCCCAACCCGAGACCTGTTTTGATATTTTGCTAGATCTCCACGCCAGGGTGGCAAGGAGAGACCTCAATGGTGCCTCTAGGGAGAAAACTAACACACACACACACAATTGTGTCGTAGTGTCCAGAGAACCAACCAAGGATTTCTCTAGGCTCGAGCTTACGCCACCAACCCCCGCTAGCACATGATCAACCGACAAGGCTGCAAGATAGACAAGGCAGGTGTGGGGGCGCATGAGTTGAGGAGGATATGATCTTGACCTTCTAATCTGGAGGGGAAGGGGGGAATATGGGTCGAGAGCACAACCAACCGAATCCTAGCCACTCGGGTAGAAAAGGTGGTCGTCTAGCACATCCGACGCACGCTACCTTGCCATCTAGGGTGCCTCCTAGGTGTCCCGGGTTGTCTGCAATGGAATGAAGCGGGAAAAACCTCACCATGATCTTCATCGCCAAGCACGCAAGCTTGGCCGATGAACACCTCCGGTGGCAACATGAGAGGGAGGGGGTGGAGGTGGTGGCAGTGTTGGGGAAACCCTAGTCGCCTTAGAGTCCATGGACTCATTAGAATGATAGAAAAAGAACGAAGCCAACTGGGCACAAAGTTGTTTCAAAATATCAAAAGGCCCTGGAAGAAAAATGTGAGGGCCCTCAAAGCATCCCAAGGACATCCACAAGCAAGTAGCGCAGCCTGAACTCAAAAATCTCTCGAGAAATTTATTGCTTTCATTTCTATAGGTGATCCATTTTCTTTAGAGAGAAAGATGATCCTATTGTTATCCACACTAGAAAGAATAAGTTTTGACATAAATTTGCTTAGATCCCGACCTAGGTCAGAAGAAAGAAACTAGATAGAAGAATGAAACCACAATCGAATTGTGGAATTATCTCATCAGCCATGATTCTCGGGGTGAGCTACCTTGAGGACGTGATTTAGGTCCACGGTGGTGGTTAATAGGTGGGAGGTATAATGATGATAGTTTGGGGGTGCTTATGATGTGGTAGATAAGGTGTATTTATAGAGAATGAACGAAGCACAATTGCAAATACTCTCTCTATTGGTAAATAAAAAGGTGTGGAGGTATGAATTAATGGTCAATGTAGACCATGGTGTCTATTCATGCGGCAATGGAGATGTAGGCAACTTTAAATTCACCCATTTTTATATCAAACGTGAAGTAATTTACTATAGAGATATGACATATACATGGCTATATTTATGGGTTATGCAAACATATACAGGTAATAGTTGTTATTGATAAAATTTATTAGCGTTAGTCAAATTGTTTTTCTTGAGAGAATATAGTAGCACTAATTTCGTTGGAGAGGATTTTGTCATTTTAACTAGCATTATGTATGTGATGATATATATGTTTATCGACAACAAAATGGATTTGTTTGTATCAATGAATTTGTTTTATTGATAATATTTTGTTCTATTTCATTTTTAGTAAATTTTGAAATTTATTTTTAACATCTCTATGGAGTGAGATAAAAAATTTAACTATTCTGAAAAGAAGATGGGGATAAAAAATAGTACACGCTATCGATGAGGACCATTTCTATTCTTCACAAATGAGTCTACTAAACATATGCCTCAAAAGTTTTATGAAAATAATCTACAAGAAATGCTTAAATATCTTATGTTAAGAACGACATTCATGGTTAAGATTATGAATCATATGAGTATAATGAATGCAACATAAATCTATTGAGGTCACAGACATAACATAGAAAGATGGATATCAAAATTAAATTAGTTCTCTATAAATGTGACATACACTTGGTCATATTTATTTAGTTTTGACTATATATGTGATGTACACATAAAAGGTAAATTTGCAAATTGTAAATATCACAAACACATAAAAAGTAAAAAAAATACGATAAATGTTACATACACATAAAGACTTTGGTGTTCGAAAGATGCTTCTGAGCTCCTGAGCATGCATATACAAAAAGGCATGTGTAATCAAGGTGAACAATTTGATTAAAAACATGAGTGATTAATTAACAACCAACACTCAAAACAATCGAGGATCAAACAATGTGATGTAGAAATATCACATTATGAAGCACCATGCATGACACAACAGCATCCATAGAGTTGATACTCCCACATTACCTACTTGCTGCCACTACCACTAGTATAGTAGCAGTAATTAGAATCAGACACATCCATATCCTCAAACAATTATCCCTTAGCATTTGCGGCCATGGATAATAAGTTCTTTCACACGGACTCCTTAACGTTCTTGAGCATGACAAAGTAGAGCTTTGACATCGATAGCTTTGTCGTATACAGCGAGTTGTACTACATGAACTTCTCATCATTGCCGCCGGCCCATGCTTGCTTCTTGTTTGGCAGCCAATATTGGTTGTACTTTTTGGATAGGCCACCCTGCATGATCACTAGTCGCTCCATCTCTACGCGCGACCTTGGGATGCTTGTCTCATCCATGACCCAGATGTGGCTGCTACCATGCGAAATGTCTTCTAGCTATTGGCCGGAATGTCGGGCACTAGGGTACGTGTCGTACAACAATGAGTCCTCGACAAAGCTCTTTCGGATCGTCTCAAACTCCTCTTTCGCTAGAATCTTGAGACATTACAAACATTTGTAGCATCAAACCATGCACATGCTGAAGTAGTACACTTCAAACCTACTTTCGTCCGTCGAATCATCAGAAGTTAGTTAAGGTTGACACATCCACTAGTTGTTTCTTGTATCAGGTAAGACAAAAAGATTATAAGAAGTAAGGATTTGAATTTACATGGTTTGGAAATCCTATGAGTTATCTAATGAACTAAGAATGTCAATGTAGATGGTTCTGAAATCTAAAGAACGAAAAAACAAAAACAAATGGCAAGCACGTGTAGAAATTTCTGAAGTTCCATATTGCCGACTTCTCGATAGACCTCTTGTACTTCATACATTTATCCTAATCATAAGGTTGGTTAGAAAACAAACAAGATTTCCTTGCAATACCTTGGTGTTTAAATAAATGATAATTCGGGTAGCATATTTGCTGTAGTATGATCAATTGAACCACATAATGAACCGTTACTCCCTTCATTTCAAAATATAGTGCACATTAGCCATGGTAAAATTTTGCAAGCATTGGTCAAAATCTATGGAGCTCATTATGTTTGTGTCAACGGTGGGGGAACCCTATCCCCTCCCGCCTTGGTTAAGAGGCGAGGAGTCGGTGGGTCACAACCACACACCTGGCCACCAAAAAACAACAATCCAAAAAGAGTCAGAAATAGTTGTAACTACTAACCTCAACAAAAAATTGATGTTCGGACTCAGAACCGAGGAGCACCCAACAACCCTAGTGCCACTCTACCAAAGAACCATACATCCACAGGAGGTCCAATGAGGTCACAACACACAAGGCACCATCACCGCCCAACCCGAGACCTGTTTTGATATTTTGCTAGATCTCCATGCCAGGGTGGCAAGGAGAGACCTCAATGGTGCCTCTAGGGAGAAAACTAACACACACACACACACACACACATACACACACAATTGTGTCGTAGTGTCCAGAGAACCAACCAAGGATTTCTCTAGGCTCGAGCTTACACCACCAACCCCCGCTAGCACATGATCAACCGACAAGGCTGCAAGATAGACAAGGCAGGTGTGGGGGCGAATGAGTTGAGGAGGATATGATCTTGACCTTCTAATCTAGAGGGGAAGGGGGAACATCTGGGTTGAGACCACAACCAACCAAATCCTAGCCACTCGTGTAGCAAAGGTAGCTATCTAGCACATCGGAAGCACGCGACCTTGCCATCTAGGGTGCCTCCTAGGTATCATGGGTTGTCTACAAGGGAATAAAGCGGCAAAATCCTCACCATGACCTTCATCGCCAAGCACACTAGGTTACCCGAGGAACACCTCTGGTGGCAACATGAAAGGGAGAGCATGGAGGGAGTGGTAGTGCTGGGGAAACCCTAGTCGCCTCAGAGTCCCCGGATTCATTAGAATGATAGGAAAAAGCTCGAAGCCAGGCACAAAGTTGTATCAAAATATCAAGAGGCCTTGGGAGAAAAATGTGAGGGCCCTCAAAATATCCCAAGGACATCCAATAGAAAGCAGCACAACCTGAATGTCAGGCACTAGGGTACGTGTCGTGCAATAATGATTCCTTGACAAAGCTCTTCCAGATCGTCTCAAACTCCTCTTTCGCTGGAATCTTGAGACATTACCCACACTTGTAGCATCAAACCATGCACATGCTGAAGTAGTACTTCAAACCTACTTTCGTCTGTCAAATCATCAGAAGTTAGTTAAGGGTGACACATGCACTAGTTGTTTCTTGTATCAGGTAAGACAAATAGATTATACGAAGTACTGATTTGAATTTACATGGTTTGGAAATCCGATGAGTTATCTAATGAAGTAAGAATATCAATGTAGATGGTTATGAAATCTAAAGAACGGAAAAACAAAAAGAAATGGCAAGCATGTGTAGAACTTTCTCAAGTTCCATATTGCCAACTTCTCGACAGACCTCCTGTAGTTCATACATTTATCCTAATCATAAGGCTGGTTAGTAGAACAAACAAGATTTCCTTGCAATAGCTTGGTGTTTAAATAAATTATAATTCAGGCAGCATATTTGTTGTGGTATGATCAATTGAACAACATAATGAACCGTTACTCCCTTCATTTCTAAATATAGTGCACATTAGCCATGATAAAATTTTGCAAGCATTGGTCAAAATCTATGGCGCTCATTATGTTTGTGTCAACGGCAGGGGAACCCTATCCCCTTCCACCTTGGTCCGGAGGTGAGGAGTTGGTGGGTTGTAACATCCCAAATTTTCAATTTGGAATGTTATACATAGATCATCATTGCATATCATAATTTTGTTGCATTGTTGGCTCGATCCTGGAAATTTCACGCAACTCAAGGACCCACAGAGAGAGTTGGGGATTTCGTTATTTTCTTATTTGAGTTTTCTCAAATTTTGAAAATAGGATCATTTGATTTTATTTATTTTATCTTCAATTATTTCTACTACCAAAAATTCAGAGAGGGAATAAAATGCCTTTCCCAAAATAAAGAAATAATGAAGATTTAATAAAAAATCAAATAAGATTTATTTTGGAGTTTTTCGCCTTTTATTTGAATTTAGGAAAAATGCGTGTTTTTCAAAAATTGCATTTAGGCCCCAAATAAATGTTCTTCTTGTCCGCCTTGATTTTAGAAGCCAGGGAAAATTTATTTCGGGATTTTTGGAGTTCGTTTAGTATTTCTTTTTATTTTTCTTCTGCACGGATTTTTTTTTTAAAAAAAAGCGCGAACCGCCTCTGGGCCATGCCCGAGCGGGACTCCGCTCGGGGGGCACTATATAAAGCGCCACCCCGGCGCCCCCAGGCCCGTCAGTCGCCCCGCCCCAGGCCCAAGTCGCCGCCAGCCCAGCCGCCATCGCGCCCAAACCCTATTCTTAAACACCACCGCCGCCGCCGCCGAGGTTCGCCACCGCCTCGATTCGCGTGACGCTGGTTTTTTTAAAACCGAGCGGTTATTCTTCGGGTTTTTTTTCGGTTTTTCGCTAGATAGATTTTTTTGGTTTAGTTAATTAGCGAGCGTTCGCTCGTTCATTCGTTTTAACGAACATATTCGTCAGATTAGTTTAGTTAATGAACGTTCATTCGTTAACCCATTCGTCGTTTTTCTTTTTCTCGGATTTAATCCGCGATTTTTCTGATCACGATTCCTGATCCGATTTTCGTTTTAGTTTAATTTTTCGCTCGTTTATCGGAATCAGGCGATTCAAGTGCCCGGAGTTTCGTCTCGAAACCCTCTTTCCGAATAATCAACTTAAACAAGTTTTTGCTTCTGTAAAATTTGACTTAGATCAAGATTTGTAGAACGAAGCTGTTTTCTTTCGCCATTTGACTTTCGTTGCTCTGTTCGATTTGAATCTTTTTGCAAACCGGAGTTCTTAAGTTGAACATTCTAGTTAGATCGTTTGTTCGAGTTTTACCTGTGCATTAGATGAGTACTTATTGTATGCTTGTTGTTTGTTTGCGATAGAATACCCGGAGTGCGCCGCCTGTTACTTCGAGTCTCTAGGTTTCGTGGATCATCAGCAAGGCAAGTAACACTTTGATCATACCTTTCTACTACCCAGTTTTTATGCATTAGATCTATCCCCAAACATTGCATGAATAGGATCTAATTAAATTGTGGGATGGGAAGTAGTTGAGGTAGTACCTATTACCTGTTTTGTTATCAAACCTTTGGGAGTTACTTCTACGTTTGCTTATTATGCCATGCTATGCTAGTAGACATGGATTGGGTGAGTGTATCCATGACAGATGTGAGATTGTTAATTAATGGTTTATTTAAGGTGGCAACTTAAACACACATCTGGGTGGATTGAGGCACCTGGTTTCTATCGGGACTTGCCTGTATTTCTTCGGACCGCCACCCAGGCTCAAAGGGATCATGAGATTATTCAAACTAGAAACTTACGTGTGCAGCCACAAGCCATTATGGGCTCTGGCATAGTTGAATAAGTCGTGTGAACTCTTACGTGTGGACTAGCAGATGTAGAGGAAAGTAGGTGTACCGGTCTACCCTTTATGTAAGGTGCTAGCGCTTCCGAAAGACTATGTCTTGGTCATCCGTTTCTCAAACACCATGTAGTGCGAGGAATCAAATGGAGGCGATCGAGTCTTGTGGGGAAAAGTGCGCAAACCTCTGCAGAGTGTATAAACTAATCATGGTTAGCCGTGTCCTTGGTTATGGACATCTTGAGTATCTAGAACTTGGATATCATGTGAATCTCATCATGTTACTCTAATTTAATGTTGTTGGGTTTAATGAGTACTTTTAATTGGGATTGAGAATGCTGTCAACCATTCTCAATGTTTAACAACCACCATGTTAGTTAAATAAATTTATTCCTTTGCAGTAGGGAAAAATTGGCTTTATGCAAAACTATAACCATAGAGCTTTTCCACCAGCCAAATATGCATGTAGTATAGCTTAATCCATTGTTATCCTCTATGTGTTACATTTCCAGCATATTCCATGTGCTGATCCATTTTCGGGCTGCAATGTTTCATGTTGCAGACTTTTCAGACAACGAGTAAGATGCTTTTAGGTCGTGGTTCTATACTCAGTGATGCCGTTGGAGTTGATGGACTCGCTTATCTTCCAAGACTTCCGCTGTTATCATTTTTAGATGGCCTTAAGCCATATTTATTTCAATAAGTTCTCTCTTGAGACATTCGATGTAATAAGTGTGTGATTGCTACTCTGTTATAAATCCTCCAAGTACTGTGTGTGTCAGCATTACTGATCCAGGATGACACTAAGCACAGAGATCAGACTATTTGAGGTCTGGTCGCTACAAGGTGGTATCAGAGCACACGCTGACTGTAGGACACGACCACTAAGCTTAAACCCTAGAACGCTACTCCTTCTTCTCATTTCTGACTCCTCCTCTTTTCTATTCTTTAGGATGGCAGATGCAAGGATCAAGTTCACACAACCAGATGAGAACTCACCTTTTGGATATCACTTGAAGGAAGGCACTAGATATCTGAATATAGGAGTGCCAAGTTTCACCGGGACTTTCAATGCCACTTTACCCGAAGAGGAGCGCTGGAGGATTCAAGTCTACATTCCAGGAAGGACATTTGCACCAGCACTGGAGCCAATAGAGTTTACCTTTGATGTACCAACATGGAGCCTAGGAAAGAGCATGGCAGCTCACATCGCCATGGGACGGATTGGAGAAGTTTACAAAGAAGACCTCAAGGATATTCTATCTACCAGATTTGTGGGCGCCGAGATGAGCATTGGGAGATGATCACCACCAGGAAGGACAGATCAATCGCAGCTTATATTCAGGAGTTAAACCAACACATCCAACGCCAGGAAAATCAGATGTGCGCTGGATATGGAGGATCTGCAGAGGCTATGACCAAGATCAAGGAGCTAGAAGAAGAACTCAAGGCTACACGTAAGGACTATATGGAAGAAATCGTCGCTCTAGTAAGACAGAATGGTGACCTTAAGGAGAAGGATTGGAGTATTCATGGAGGATCAGCACCCAGAGGAGAAGAGGATGAACCTAACTTGTCCAGATAACTATATCATCATTGACGACACCGACTCGGATCCCGACGACGGCGATGATGACTATGTTGATGAAGCTGGAGCAGATATCATGGAGTCTTCATCGGAGCAGTTTTTCTAGTTGACCACCATAACAGTTGCAGAATTTTCCACCATTTAATTAGTTTTAGTCCAAGCACTTTGTAATGATAGTTAGACCGTTGTATGCCCTTGTTTGATTGATTGGAATGATATTGTGTGAATTGTCTCATGTGCATAATGGGTAGTGTTATCTCACTAGACCTCATTCTATTCTAAACTCTCATCTCCCCTTTAACCCTCAGATGCCTCCGAGAACGTGACCCCGAGTTTGTTTTCCCGCCAGAGATCACTCAGTTTGATTCAGCTGCAGAACACCTTGATTCAAACCATTTGGTACAAAACCAGGGCAACAACAACAACAACAAACCCACCACCACCACCACCTGTTGACCATCTGGCACGTTTCTTAAGGTTGAATCCACCGGTGTTTTCCAGTAGCACCGAGCCGATAGTAGCAGATGATTGGCTCCGTAAGATAGGGAGGGAGTTGACCACAGCAGGATGCACAGATGGAGAAAAGGTGAAGTTTGCCGCACATCAGCTTGACGGACCCGCATCAGCATGGTGGGAAAATTTCACAGCCACTTACCCTCTAGACACTGTCACATGGAATCAGTTTCAGCAAGCTTTTCGTACTGCCCATGTTTCAGCAGGAGCTATGGCCATGAAGAAGCGTGAGTTTCGCAACTTACGCCAAGGAGGACGGACAATTGGCCAGTATGTGGATGATTTCAGTAAGCTAGCACGTTATGCCCCAGATGACGTTGCTACGGATGCAGCTAAGCAGGAGAAGTTTCTAGAAGGAATGAATGATGAGATGAGCATGCAGTTGATGGTAGCCACTTTCAATAACTACCAGGAGTTAGTAGATCGCGCTCTTATGATTGAGGGGAACCAGCAGCAGATTGAAAATCGTAAGAGGAAGTATGGACAGGGAAAGTACAATTCTGGAGCTCAGCAGAAACCACGCTTTACCCCAAAGTCAGGAGGACATTTTCAGCATACTCACGGAGGAGGCAGCTCGCACAATCATAATGGCACAAATAATGGAAACGGGAATGGAGGAAGCAATGGACAAAGCCGCACCAACCCATCAACACCATCCAAGGCAGACCTGAGCCATATCACTTGTTATAAGTGCCGTAAGACTGGGCATTATGCAAATGATTGCCCAGAAGCCCAAAATGGAAATGGCAATGGAAGCTCAGGAAAGAAGTCGAACCCTTTCAACAGGGGGCAAGTGAACCACGTTACCGTGGAGGAGGTTGAAGCTCAGCCAGACGCAGTAATAGGTAAGTTTTTGGTTAAGGCATTTACTGCAGTTGTTCTTTTTGATACTGTGGCATCGTGTTCATACATATCAAGGGGATTTGTGGATAAGTTTAGCCTGCCCACTAAGATGCTTAAGACACCTATGCTAGTAAGTTCACCGGGAGCTGAGTTTATGGTCAGTCAAGGATGCTTTCAGGTGCCATTAAGTATAGGAAGGCATGTTTTCCCAACGGATTTAATTATATTGGAATCCCAAGGTTTGTATGTAATTCTTGGCATGGATTGGCTGTCGATGTCTGGAGGAAACATTGATTGCGCCAGCAGGACAATTTTGCTTACGACACCAGAAGGAATAAGAATCAAGTATGTATCACGGCATGAGCCGAGGAGGGCACATGTAAATTCCTTATCAGGAGTTGTGCAGGAGGAAGTACCAGTGGTAAAGGATTTCCCCGATGTATTTCCAGAAGAGTTGCCAGGCATGCCACCGGATAGAGACATTGAGTTCTTAATTGAACTACTGCTAGGCACGGGGCCGATATCCAAGAGACCGTACAGGATGCCAGCCCAAGATTTGGAGGAAATTAAGAAGCAGATTAAGGAGCTGTTGGACAAAGGTTTTATTCGCCCAAGTTCTTCGCCTTGGGGATCGCCAGTACTTCTGGTGGAGAAGATGGATCGATCGTTAAGAATGATTGTTGACTATCGCGGATTGAATGAAGTAACAATCAAGAACAAGTACCCACTACCAATGATCAATGATCTGTTTGATCGGTTGCAAGGAGCTAAGGTGTTTTCCAAGATCGATTTGCGATCAGGATACCATCAGTTGAAGATTCGGGAGCAGGATATACCGAAGACGGCTTTTACCACCATGTACGGGTTGTATGAGTATACAGTTATGTCATTTGGTCTGACTAACGCCCCAGCCTATTTTATGAACATGATGAACAAGGTGTTTATGGAGTTTTTGGATAAGTTCGTCGTGGTGTTCATTGATGATATTTTGGTGTACTCGAAGAATGAAGAGGAACATAAGGAACATTTGCGTTTGGTACTCGAGAAACTCAGAGAACATCAGCTATACGCCAAGTTCAGCAAGTGTGAGTTTTGGCTAGAGGAAGTTGGATTTCTCGGACATGTTATATCCGGAGAAGGTATCACAGTAGACCCCACTAAAGTTGTCACTGTGACAAATTGGGAAGCACCAAAAATAGTTGGAGAAATCCAGAGTTTCCTTGGACTCGCAGGATACTACCGGAGATTCATTGAAAATTTCTCGAAGATTGCAAAGCCTATGACAGAGTGGTTGAAGAAGGATACTAAGTTCATTTGGACTGAGGAGTGTGAGGCTAGTTTCCAGGAATTGAAGAAACGTTTGGTTACCTCACCAGTATTAATTCTGCTAGATCAGACTAAGGATTATGAAGTGTATTGCGACGCTTCACGTCGAGGACTTGGAGCAGTTCTTATGCAGGAGGGAAGAGTTGTTTCGTATGCTTCACGACAGCTTAAGCCTCATGAGTTGAATTATGCTACTCATGATTTGGAGTTAGCAGTCGTAGTGCACGCACTGAAAACATGGAGACATTTTCTAATAGGAAATCATTGTGAGGTGTACACGGATCACAAGAGTTTCAAGTACATCTTCACGCAGAAGGAGTTAAATCTCAGGTAGAGGAGATGGTTGGAGCTTATTAAGGATTATGATATGAGATTGAATTATCACCCCAGGAAGGCTAACGTTGTAGCAGATGTGTTGAGCCGTAAGAGCCATGTCAATACACTAATGACGGGAGAAATACCCAAGGAGTTAGCCGAGGATCTTCATGAACTATGTTTGGAGATAGTTCGGAGGGGCTATGTAGCAGCAATGGAGATTCAGTCTACGTTGATGGATAAAATCAAAGAAGCTCAAAAGACAGATACAGAAGTTGCTTCCATTAAGGAGAAAATGAGCGAAGGGAAGTCTAAGGGATTTCGTGAGGATGAGTACGATACCCTATGATTTGAGGACCGGGTTTATGTGCCCAATGACCCGGAGATCAGGAAGTTGATTCTGCAAGAGGCACATGATTCACCATATTCGATTCACCCCGGAAATACCAAGATGTATTTGGATTTGAAGGAAACTTTCTGGTGGACCGGAATGAAGAAGGATATTGCAGAGTATGTAGCAGTTTGTGATGTATGTCAGAGGGTGAAAGCAGAACACCAGAAGCCAGCCGGATTGTTGCAGCCATTGCCTATACCCGAATGGAAGTGGGACAAACTAGGCATGGATTTCATCACGGGATTGCCCAGGACTCGTTCAGGCTATGACTCAATTTGGGTTGTAGTCGATCGTTTGACAAAGGTAGCTCATTTCATCCCAGTAAAGACTACCTACAGCAGTGCCAAATTGGCTAAGGTATACATGACAAGGATTGTATGCTTGCATGGAGTTCCGAGGAGTATCGTATCAGATAGAGGAACCCAATTCAGCTCAAGGTTCTGGAAACAGTTGCACGAAACATTGGGAACCAGGCTGGAGTTTAGCACAACTTTCCACCCACAGACAGATGGACAGACCGAGAGAGTCAATCAGATTTTGGAGGATATGCTTAGAGCATGTGTTTTGGACTATGGATCAAGTTGGGATGACAACTTGCCATACGCGGAGTTTTCTTACAACAACAGTTATCAGTCCAGTTTAAAGATGGCCCCTTTCGAAGCCTTGTACGGAAGGAGGTGCAGAAAACCGTTGTTGTGGGATGAGGTTGAGACCGCCAGTTGTTTGGACCAGATTTGATTAAGGAGTCTAAACAGAAGGTAAAGTTGATTCGCGATAGGCTCAAGGTAGCACAGTCAAGGCAAGTAATGTCCATTCAAACAAAACTCACCATGGTCCCAGGAGCAATCACTGGCATCGGCGGAGCGGTCTGACCTGTCTTCTCGCACACAGACTGCACATTTGGTTTTGACGACTCAGTCATACTAGTTAGAAATGAGACAAACACTACATGAATGTTTTGGCTAATCTGTAGAAGAAACTTACCACAAGGAGCTTGTACATGGCCCTTGCCTGCATGTCATTCCGTGCCCTCTCCTCCTCCATCATCTTTGTCGTCCTCTCCTCCAACTCCCGCTGCCTCTCCGCCGCCTCCGCCAGAAGTTTCTCCGTTCTATCTCTCTCACTCTGTATAGCAGCCTGCAACACCACTCACATGACCATTTGTAATCATTGATGGAAGCGCACACAATGTAATGGAGAAAGATAACTGAGTACGTATCACTAACCTTGATGGCGAGTTGCACTGGCCGTTCACGAGGCCTTATCTTAGGAGTGGAGCTCGACTGGCGCGCCTTGATCTCCGGGAGAGTGCTAGGACAACGGATAAGTCCATCTCCAATGGCTATGGAGCCATGGGACCTCCCGCCACCAGATATCATCAACAGCTCTGGATCAATGGGACCCTGGCTCGGGTTAAAGTCCTCCCCTTTCCTCGCCTTCCCCTCATCTCTATATCTCACGAGCTTGTTGTGGGAGGAGATGTTGGTGAAGTTGTTTGCATCATCGAGGTCAGACTGAGAGAAAGCCTTGACTTTCTTGAAAGAGGCAGTGTGGGCCATGGCATACAGGTCGTACACCTCTGGCACCTTATCCGCCTTATTGTAGCGTGCCTGAAAGAGAGAAACAATGAAAATTAGTAATTAAAGGGCTCTAGCTATCATGATGAATGAATTGCATGAATCATGAAGCAAACCACATACCCAGTTGCGCCCGAACTTATATAAGTTGGAGCTGCCTTGATGGTGTGGCACACCTTCCATTTGGGCACGTTTGTTCTTGGCCTCGTTGTGGAGGGCTAGCCATTGTTTTGAGCACCACTCATCGACCAACACCTCCCAACAATCCATCCGATCCGCACACCATCTCGGAGGCGCCTAAGTTAGCAAATAGAAACTTGAGCGCTACGGCTAAGAATTACTAAATGAAGGAACTTAAGTAGAGAAGGCCTTAAGAATTACCTTCATGTACTGCTCCTTACTCAGGAACTTATCGCGGCACGCCGGCTTCGTCTTCTTGATACCACGCAAGGCGGAGTAGTCTCGAACAGCCTGCACCCGAGCCTCGTGCCATAAGTTCTGGAGTAGGCGCTTGCAGACGTTCTCGATAACATGTGCCGCGTCCTCCTCGTATCCCTCCTCACATCTGTAGAATGTCTGCAATCAAATGAGACAATATTGATTAGTACAATTAATAACTAGCTAGTTGAAGATTTTTAAATGTGTAAAGGAGAAATTACCTAGAACTTTCTAATCACCATGTCTGCCCTCGTGTCGCACACGACACCGTCGATAATCTCATCCGACGGGGCCGGGGAAGCGACGTAGTGCTCCCAGCTCAATCCAAGCTCTGGAAGCCGACCCTCACCACGCAACGTGACAAACCCCGGAAAGTTTTGCCGGCAAAGAACTCCAAGGATGGAGTTGGGCCGGCGGACACTATGATGGTGGTCCCAACCCCTGCAGCATGACAAGGCCAACGCATTAGTTATTTGAAAAAACATGAATGCACAAGGTACAAAAATATTAAATGCACTTACGTACCTCTCCCCATCAGGGAAAATCAACCACCTCTGCTCGCGGGTCACCGGCACGGACGGGAGCCGTGTAGCACCACGCTGGTAGACGGTGCCCCCCTCCTCCTCAAGATCAGTTGGCTCCCCGCCATCATCAGCATGGCCACTCGGCTCCTCGGGCTGATCCGGCCAAGTACCCCATCCGGACGTGTGCTCCTTCGGGGTCACGTGGGCCGAACTCTCATGGGCCGCAGGCCAGTCGACCCGAGGCTCGTGGGCCCAAGACCCGTGGACCGGAGGTTCGTGGACCGGAGTCCGTGTAGCCTCCTCCTCGGACGAGTCCACCCTAGCAGTCACGTGCTTGGGTGAAACAGCTGGGGGTGGCGGCGAGGAAGGCGCCGTAGCAGTCACCCTACCTCCTCTCCCACGACCATGTGCCCCACCTCCTCTCTTCCTACCTCGTCCCCTACTGGGCACCGCGGTCGACGGAGAAGGGCCCGACGGTGTGGCCATACTGTCCAGCAACGCTCGGCGGAGAGGTGCGTCTGGAATGGAAGACCTCAGACCACGCTCCCGACCAGCGCCCACCATCTTTCAACACCTGCCATGACAAACAGTAAACAAAATTAGTACAACATAAAAAACAGACCGACATGAATAATAATATGTGTATCACTTAAGTGTATCATCACTTATGTGTAGATTGGGTTCATTTTCCCATGCTATGCTCCGGATCCGACGCAAAACTTCGGCAGCACCTCCCCGCTATTCTCCTGATACACGTCTCTGCAATAAACAGGAGGATGTGTACCCGGAGAACAATAGGGGAGGCACTGACGAAATATATGCGTCGGATACGGAGCAAAGCATATGGGAAAACGAACCCGATCTACACATACTCGGGCTGTCCATGGATAGCGTTGGACAATTCGAAAGAATCAAGGTTATAAATATGCAAATGCATGCATATTTATAACTATGACGCTTTCGAACGGGAGACACATATTGGTTACGCATACTGATGATCAAGATTCAAGACACACATATTTGTTACGCATACTGATGATTCAAGACACAACTGCACTTTTAAAAGTACACGATCAACACAATTATATATGATGTTTTTCATAAGAAAATCGAAAAATATATGACCTAACTAATAATTCACAAATATATGACCCCGTCGGCCTCTGGAAGGCCAAAGAACACCTTTTCGGGAGGTGTCGGTGGTCGGGGTGTCCTGTCGGTGTCGGGGTGCCGTGTCGGGGTCGGGATGCTG
>NC_057795.1:468185355-468236343 GCF_018294505.1 Triticum aestivum | reverse complement strand
AGAGAGAGGCTAGGAGGGTGTGGGGCGCGGCCCCGTTAACGTTACGTGGGGCCTCCCTCTTTGCCGTCCGCCACCCTTGCCGTCCGCCTTCTTGCTCTTTGCCGTCCGCTAGCGGACGGCAAAGAGGGGGCCCGTTAGGTTTTTTTTGCAGCTCGTCAGTGGGGCCCCTCCCTCTTTGCCGTCTGCTAGCCGACGGCAAAGAATCTTTGCCGTCTGCTAGCAGACGGCAAAGTACTGGCTGATGGCAAACTTGGTCTTTGCCATCAGCCAGTTCTTTGCCGTCTGCTTTTTGGAAGCTGATGGCAAAGAGCTTCTTTGTCGTCCGCTAGCGGACGGCAAAGAACTGGCAGATGGCAAACTAGCTGATTCCAGTGGTGTATGCCAGTTTATATCACGGTCAAGTATGGAGAATCTTAAGTGAAAGTACAACTATCCCTAGGTGGTTTTGGTATTTCCTAACAACATATAGCTCATTGAGCTAACACTATTTCAAGATAAATATTTCAGGAAAAGCTCAATGAATGGAATGGCATGGATGAGAAAAGTGGACCCCTCAAAATGCTAAGGATAAAAGGATTGGCTCAAGCTCAAAGCTCAAGACTCGATATGCTCGATATGTGCAAACACAACATGGCATCACAACATGACTCTACGACTCAAGTATTTATTCATTAGGCTCCGAGGAGCGAGATATTACAAACATAGGTCTCATGACCCAACATTCAGAGCATACAAGTCAAAGCACAAGCGGAAGCTATCATGTCTGGGTACAGACATCTATAAATGAAAAAGGCTGAGAAGCCTGACTATCTACCAGATCCTGCCGAGGGCACAAGATTGTAGCTGAGGTAACAAGCTAAACATCGAAGTCCACGTGGAACTACTAGTGAGACTGAAGTCTCTCTGCAAAAACATAAATTAAGCAACGTGAGTACAAATGTACCCAGCAAGACTTACATCAGAACTAACTACATATGCATCATTATCAACAAAGGGGATGGTGGGGTTTAACTGCAGCAAGCCAGCTTTGACTCGGTGGCTATCCTGAACTACGACTGCAAGTAACTCTTTTGAGGTGGCGCACACGAGTCCACATATTCACCATATCAATACACCACTATGGATCCGCTCCCGTCTTCCTACGAGAACGCCATCCATAGCACTCACGCTTATCTTGCGTATTTTAGAGTATCCACTTTCACTTGTCTATGAACTGATATAAGCAACCTAGAAGTCCTTTTCCGCGGACATGGCTATTCGAATAGATGATGTTAACCCTGCAGGGGTGTACTTCTTCATACATGTTTCCACCACTTAGCGTCTGCACACGACATGTGCTCGGCAGACTTCAAGCAAAAGCCGACGTGGGTGTAGACCACGACCTACCTAAACACTCAAGTCTCTAGTCCAGGTTTATCGCCTATTCGGGTTCCATCCATGAGGAGATCCGGCCGGAGTTTCGCTCACAGCCCCAAACGATGTGAACAGGGTTCCCGAGATACCAAACGGGCATCCGGTACACCGTGCCACGTACCTACCGCATCATAGCCCACCCCTATGGTCAGCGCTGTCCACGGCCTCCAGTAAGCTACAAACACCAGAAACTACTTGCAACTCCTGGACAGAGGACTAGGGTGAATAAGAAGTCGAGCGGGGTCATATTTCAGGGCCCAATGCATGGTAGTAGCTGAATCATGGATCACAAACACAGAACTCAGTTCCTAAGGACGGCTTCAATGAGACAACCCACCATGTACTCCTACATGGCCTCTCACCGCTACCTTTACCAAAACATGTTCACACACCTAGCTCACACACAGTAGGACATGTTCACACGCCTCCTATTCATCCCCGATGAATCAGACCTGACACAACTCTAAGCAGTAGCAGGCATGACAAACAAGCAAGAATGAGTAGGCACAACAGGGCTCAAACAACTCCTACTCATGCTAGTGGGTTTCATCTATTTACTGTGGCAATGACAGGTCATGCAAAGGATAAAGGGGTTCAGCTACCGCAACAAGTAACAAATGAATCGGTGTTGTCCTAATGCAGTAAAAGAGAGCAGGAGCGAGAGAGTAGGATTGTATCGGAATGAACAAGGGGGTTTTGCTTGCCTAGCACTTCTGAAGATAACATTGAGTCTTCATCAGTGTCAACGATCACAACGTCGGAACATCGTCTAGCGGGAGGGAACAGATACCGGCAACAAAGAAGAAATACAATCAATGCAATGCACAATATGATGCATGCTCATGACATGGCGATATGAATGTGTTTTGAGCTAATGCAACTAGCAACAGATTAAATGAAGTTGGTTTGAATACAAGATTCAAATTCAAACTCCATATGTGATTATTCAAATGCCATTTAATTGATTTGTGCTAAACAGCAGCTATAAGTTGTTCTAACATGCATGAAAATGGTATAGATGGATAGATTGGATTTTTCTGATAATTTTTCATATATAAATTATTTAATTTGGAGTTACGGTTGAATTTCTATGATTTATTGAAGTTTAGGGCATTTTCTGAAATTTCCTGAATATTAATAATTCCAGTAAATGATTTAACTGCGTCAGCCTGACGCCAGCATGACGTCAGCGAGTCAACAGGTCACTGTCCGGACAAACCTGACAGTGGGTCCCGCGTGTCAGTGTAATTAGTCTAACTAATTTTTAGTTAACACTAATCCTAACCTAATTAACAGGCCGGCCCCACCTGTCATGGACACAGGGGGGGGGTCCCGCCGTGGTCAACGTGGGTCAAACCCACCGGCGGCTTGACACCGGCGAGGCCAGCCGCGGTGGCGAGCCTCGGGTTTTGCCCACAGGGCTCGGTTTGGCGCGCGGAGCACAGCTTCGGGATGCGGACGCTCGTCCGCATCCAACTGTGGTGGTGGCGCGGCCGGGGAGTGGCCGGAGTGGTGCCGGCGACGAGCTCGACGGCGGCCGAAGCTCGGGTGCAAGTGGGGATGGGGCTGCGGTGCGCAAACAAGCGCGGCAAGGTGCCACGGAGGCTCTACGCAATGCGTGGAGCGCGTTGGGCGCATGCCCGGGACCAAATGGTCACCGGAGCATCACCGGCGACGAGTGCGGGCGGCGGCGAAGGTTCGGCCATGGTGGAGACGACAGCTAGAGGGCGAGCGCGACTAAGCAGGGAGGGGGAAACGACGGAGGAGCTCACGTGGATCTCGAAGAGATGGACGGCGATCTCGGGGAAGGCCGAACGGCGACGAATTTGACGACGGCGATCCTCGGTGGCCGAGGAGGGGAACGACGGAGCTAGCGGCATCCAGGGGCTTCCGACGCCTTTCGTATGGGTGAGGATGAAGAGGGAGACGAGGCGGAGCTTTACGGAGTGTCTGCGAGGCGTGGGGTGGCCGGTAGGTGTGGCTACAGCGAGCGGCGGTGACGAGCTCCGTTCGGTCGCGGGAGGGAGAGGGAGCAGAGGGGGATAGGGACGGAGGGAGAGACACGGGAGAGTGAGAGAGGGTCGAGGGCGAGTGCAGGGCGCTCGGGAGACGTCCAGGGGGAGGAGGAGGCAGCCAGGCAGGGAGGAGGTGGCCGGGGCGCGTGGCCGCGCGCGCCGGGCGCGTGCCCGTCCTCCTGGCAGGGAGGAAGACGACAGGGGAGGGAGGCGGCGGTGGGCTGGGCCGGCTGGAGGAGCTGGGCCAGGTAAGTGGGCGCCAGGTAAGTGGCTGGGCTTCTCTCTTTTTTTTATATTTCTGTTCTATTTTCTATTTAATTGCCACTGAATTCAAATTCAAACAAATTTGAAAACAGTGCCAAAACTCCCCTGGATAATTTTATGTCACTTAAGGTCTACTCATAAACATAAAATATCTCAGGGCATTTGAAAATATATTCATTATATATTATGAATATAACTCCAAATTCAAATAAAATATTGATTTAAAATCAGAGCCCAAATAATTCCTTAGAAATGTCCCAAAATTTTGGTTTGATTTATAACTCTTGCCAAAATTGTCAGAGCTATTTCTAGGGCATTTTGGATTTACTGATTGCAATTTTAGGGTTTCTTGCCCCTTTATTAAAATGATTTCCGAGGCTTTCAATTTCCTCATTTCAACTTTCGGAATATAGACATGATGCACACATGAAGCTAGCCTAGAGCATTACCAGAAGCTAGGGATGTGACAACTCACCCCCACTAAACAAGAATCTCGACCCGAGATTCAAGTGTAGGGTAAGACGAAGGGGAAACGCAAACTAGTATAATCTTCACGATCCAGGGTGCATTCCATAAGAGTGTTGATTTGATCACCATCATTATCTTGATGTCTTGCTCCGAGAACTCCAACCAACATGACAACGACAGAGGGAAACTCTACGGAATCGATCTTCTCAAAGATCGAACGACTCGGGATGAACTCACGGAATAAAACATAGTAACATCTCTCGAGCTGAGAGACGAAGCACACCTCTAGCGGAAAGGAGTGGAACAAATGACGGAGGTTTACCAGGTAGACAACAATTCCACATCTAAGAAGGTGGTAAACGGTTGTCAACATTGCGAGGTGTTGAGTTGCCATGATACCATAACGGGGCACCTTAGGGAAGGTGACTTGTAGATATATCCCCTTAAGTGGCAAAAAGAATTACCTTTGATTCAGAGATCATTGAAACTCTTTAAACCAGCCTAAGGCAATTCTCGAGCGATTGTTTGGAGGGGGTCGGTAGAATGGCATAGTCGGACTTGGATGATGTGGATTACCTTGTTGAAGACAACGTAATGGATGAATTTGTTTACCACCGGAAATGGAAGGGACCCATGGTAGAATGGCACATTGGCGGTGCAAGCTAGGAACAAAATGCAAATGATGGGAATGATTCTGGTAACTGGGGAAGAACCCAACAATAGAGAGTGAATTCACTGTTTGAAAAGGTCATAGCATTGCCGAGGAAACTGAGAGCAATCCAGGTAGTGCCAATGATAACATGTTGCGCTTGTGCGTGCTCTCAAGAACTTGAGCATTTCCACAATCATCAAGGTTTTATCAACAACCGCGTCAAGGGTGCTGACAACACAACATACTACCACGATGAATAGCGATGGACGATGAAGATGCAAAGGAAGATAACACTTTCTCAGATTTCACCTTAGCGAGGCCAAGGGGACGAAATCTGGATGATCGACCGAGAGACATTTAGCACTCCGCTTCTAATGTTCTCCTTGATGTGCTAGCGTAATCCACCCATAGATATGGTTTGATATCTAGAACATCAAGTAAAAAGGTCGGACTTCGGGAGCACAAAAATCCATAAGGAACAACTACTAGAATAAGTTCTATGAGATCCTTATGGGGAGGTGGCCAACTTCTTCAATCAATATACTACAATAATAGGTCTTTCGGCTGGGTGGTGCTGGCCACGACATCCACTTTACCAGTTATCGAGGGACCAATATTATAGTTCTTGGGGAAATGTTCCAACCATCATATCTGCCTGAGATCCAGATCTGGTTGGTGTCAGGATATTCCAGACTCATCGAGTCTAGGAAGAAAAACGAAAGTTTGCAACACAAATTGACGAGATGACGTTGCGAGATTCTCGGGAATGAACTACGATAGCAAGCTCCAAACATGAGCTGGTTCTGCTAGTAACATGTGATCACGTTGTCCCAGACAAGCATGGCCACGTAGTAGTCTTATAATTAAACACTACCGAGTTCAGGTGGGGAACCATAATCGAGGATATCGAAGTCTTTACGCAAGTCCATGGATTAGATCCCAAGCATAGACTTCTTTTCCTTGAACAAGTCAATCAGTGGCTTAGTGTGCTAGGGACACATATAGAATGAAGGTTGCAAGTCTCCAGACTACAGAATACTTCGCACGTGTGCATGACTGATTTGGGATGATTCCAAAGGAAACAAAACAATCTTCCTCGAATTCACGACGGCAACTTACATCAAATGCACGTGAATCAAAGGAAGTCACTTCTTTCATCCAAACATATACTTCATGATCGGGGCATGAAGAAAATGCTTACACAAGTTTCCAACACTAGGTTGATGTTCAACATGATTCATGGGGGGAGACAAAATGCTACTGATGGGTTCAACAACAACTCATCGGAATTTCCATATCACTGGATTTCCACCATCATGTGAACATGGTGATAGCATTGGTCAGACCAAAGATGTAATGGTGTATGCTCGAGGAAAAACCCACGAATAAGACAACATTACGAACATCGTTGGTTCTGACTTGATTTGAGGATAGCCCACACCCAAATCAAAGTTTTTATAAGGCAATAGGTCCAATAACTGATCATAGGGACCAATCGATGAAAATATCATCTTTCTTCAGCACACACTACACAAGAATATCCCTTTGGAACGAACTAAGTTAGGCAAGCTATTATCTTTCAACTCTCCAAGTTGTTGTCTAGCTTAACCAACTAGCTCAGGGATATCTAACACCGATTTTTGGAGAAAGGGTGGTTTACAGGATAAACCAACTTGATCACGAGCTCAACACAACAGTCAGGTGACAACCTGGTGATACTTTCGAGAAGATATTCGGAAAATCACGAACCACCGATATGTTGCTAAGATCGAGAACAATCTTGCTGTTCAGGGCAAGACGATATAATCAAACAAGCAAGGATTGACACTATCCTAACTCATTGATCGAAGTGTGCACCAAAAATATGGACTAGGTAGCACGATCAACCTTAGGGTGATGATTCAACAATCAACACGCTAAGAATGAAATTATTGTCCTTTAACTACCAAGCAACAAGGTTGCTAGGAGTATTGATTTCACACATCACGATTCACTTGTCGACATTCCGGTTACAATAACACAGGAACCGAGGAATGAACAATGATGGCAAGAAGTATCACTGTACCAAGAGTTTATAGGGTGGTGTGCAATTCCTATAACATTCCCGATAAAATATGGTAATACTCCAAGTTAGAGCAGAACAAAAGGTGAATTAGCAATTTGATCTGCGAAGCACAATTGCTTTGACCCAATCCTAGATGTGGATGAGGTACTGGAGTTTGTTTCTCCTAGTCATTCCGGAATAGAATGGCTTGACAGACCACCAGAGTAATAGGCATCGATGAACGAATGCACACATAATCTTGACTATCAACTGATAGACGAGGGTCAGAAGACAACTAAAGAGGGACAACTCAAAGGAACATACGATTTTCCGAGTTGTGGATGCATGGTTTAGCATGTCGAGCGAAGTTCAACATATTTCTTCCGGATAACCCATGCAGAAAGATAGAACTGGCAGAGCCACAATATATAATGGAGAACTCGTCAAGAATAATCCTGTTGTGATATTTCAGTTCAACGAGGAACTTCTGCCATAAGTAGTTCATGGTATTTGGAAGAAGAAGATACCACGGACTTCAAGGACTATCGCAAAGGTTACTAATATCCTAAAGGCACTAGCAATTACTATCAACATGAAGTAGGTAGAGTGAATCTTGGGTTCAAGAACCCAGGAATAGAATACCTATTACTAAGTAGCATCACGGGATGCTTTCGAGAATGATGGCCAGAACCATCACACTGGGACACAAAACATGGCTAGACTACTAGATGATCCCCTGAGACACCTAGGGTCATAATAATAACTCCAACATAAAGGTCGAGGCAGTAGAGTACCTCAACTCAACAATTAGTGTGGTTAATCTGGCCCAAAGGAACATCGAAATGGGAGGAAGGAATTTGCAAATTGCTTCAGACTATTTAGAAACCTGGGATGACTCGGACAGCATAACGGCTGTAAATTCTCAGAAAAGATTTGAGACATTCACAAAAATGGTGGCATATCCACTCAGAAGCACAATATCAAGGTTTCGAGATCAACAATCAACATACGGAAGTGATAGGAACTGAAACGAGGCTTAAGTCCAACAATCTATAAGTCTATGGATTAGTAACACGTGATCCTAATAGAAAGAAGAGAAAGTCTAGTTCCTTAACCCCGCAGGAAAGATAAGATGACTCAGATCAGAAGGCATAAGGTATAAGGAGTAAAAAGAGCCTTACGTTCCATCCCACAATCAATTCCCTTACATAACTAAAGAATTTCTAGACTCAACTTCGACCAGTTTGGCTTGGTAATCCTACAGGCAGTCAAGCTCTGATACCAACGCTGTCAGGACCCCGACTCAATGCCACATCGATCTAGCATGTAACACCTCATATCACTTTGTGGCCTCACGCACGGTATTCCCACGAGTGTCGCCTTACCTTTGCCCGGGACCGTTTGCGCCTTTTGGCACACGTATATGACAGTGTCGCTAGCATCCATATGATAAGGAGCCCGGGCTGACATGGCTAGTCGTAAACCCAAAGTGGCACAAACTTACAGGGACAGGCATACATGACCCAGCATCGAACGTGTCGGTCATCAGCGAGTGAATCCAGGCTGTAGCACTGGGCTAGCAGGACTCCGGTGAACCGGGCTGTAGCGGGCCAACAGGACTCCGGTATTCATCGCGTGACATTTCCCCGAAGGGACAGACACAGGAACGAAGAAGGACACATGCCGGCCAGCCTAAGTGTTCCGGAGCAGTAGCAAGCTACCATGGCTCAGTGGAAACACTAGGAGACATTTCCCGGTAAGAGAGGCTACTAAGGATAAACAACTAGATAGTCAGATCCCACACATACCAAGCATTTCAATAACATACACACAATATGCTCGAGATGTGCAAACACAACATGGCATCACAACATGACTCTACGACTCAAGTATTTATTCATTAGGCTCCGAGGAGCAAGATATTACAAACATAGGTCTCATGACCCAACATTCAGAGCATACAAGTCAAAGCACAAGCGGAAGCTATCATGTCTGGGTACAGACATCTATAAATGAAAAAGGCTGAGAAGCCTGACTATCTACCAGATCCCGCCGAGGGCACAAGATCGTAGCTGAGGTAACAAGCTAAACGTCGAAGTCCACGTGGAACTACTAGTGAGACTGAAGTCTCTCTGCAAAAACATAAATTAAGCAACGTGAGTACAAATGTACCTAGCAAGACTTACATCAGAACTAACTACATATGCATCATTATCAACAAAGGGGATGGTGGGGTTTAACTGCAGCAAGCCAGCTTTGACTCGGTGGCTATCCTGAACTACGACTGCAAGTAACTCTTTTGAGGTGGCGCACACGAGTCCACATATTCACCATATCAATACACCACTATGGATCCGCTCCCGTCTTCCTACGAGAACTCCATCCATAGCACTCACGCTTATCTTGCGTATTTTAGAGTATCCACTTTCACTTGTCTATGAACTGATATAAGCAACCCAGAAGTCCTTTTCTGCGGACACGGCTATTCGAATAGATGATGTTAACCCTGCAGGGGTGTACTTCTTCATACATGTTTCCACCAGTTAGCGTCTGCACACGACATGTGCTCGGCAGACTTCAAGCGAAACCGACGTGGGTGTAGACCACGACCTACCTAAACACTCAAGTCTCTAGTCCAGGTTTATCGCCTATTCAGGTTCCATCCATGAGGAGATCCGGCCGGAGTTTCGCTCACAGCCCCAAACGATGTGAACAGGGTTCCCGAGATACCAAACGGGCATCCGATACACCGTGCCACGTACCTACCGCATCACAGCCCACCCCTACGGTCAGCGCTGTCCACGGCCTCCAGTAAGCTACAAACACCAGAAACTACTTGCAACTCCTGGACAGAGGACTAGGGTGAATAAGAAGTCGAGCGGGGTCATATTTCAGGGCCCAATGCATGGTAGTAGCTGAATCATGGATCACAAACACAGAACTCAGTTCCTAAGGACGGCTTCAATGAGACAACCCACCATGTACTCCTACATGGCCTCTCACCGCTACCTTTACCGAAACGTGTTCACACACTTAGCTCACACACAGTAGGACATGTTCACACGCCTCTGATTCATCCCCGATGAATCAGACCTGACACAACTCCTACTCATGCTAGTGGGTTTCATCTATTTACTGTGGCAATGACAGGTCATGCAAAGGATAAAGGGGTTCAGCTACCGCAGCAAGTAACAGATGAATCGGTGTTGTCCTAATGCAGTAAAAGAGAGCAGGAGTGAGAGAGTAGGATTGTATCGGAATGAACAAGGGGGTTTTGCTTGCCTGGCACTTCTGAAGATAACATTGAGTCTTCATCAGTGTCAACGATCACAACGTCGGAACATCGTCTACCGGGAGGGAACAAATACCGGCAACAAAGAAGAAATACAATCAATGCAATGCACAATATGATGCATGCTCATGACATGGCGATATGAATGTGTTTTGAGCTAATGCAACTAGCAACAGATTAAATGAAGTTGGTTTGAATACAAGATTCAAATTCAAACTCCATATGTGATTATTCAAATGCCATTTAATTGATTTGTGCTAAACAGCAGCTATAAGTTGTTCTAACATGCATGAAAATGGTATAGATGGATAGATTGGATTTTTCTGATAATTTTTCATATATAAATTATTTAATTTGGAGTTACGGTTGAATTTCTATGATTTATTGAAGTTTAGGGCATTTTCTGAAATTTCCTGAATATTAATAATTCCAGTAAATGATTTAACTGCGTCAGCCTGACGCCAGCATGACGTCAGCGAGTCAACAGGTCACTGTCTGGTCAAACCTGACAGTGGGTCCCGCGTGTCAGTGTAATTAGTCTAACTAATTTTTAGTTAACACTAATCCTAACCTAATTAACAGGCCGGCCCCACCTGTCATGGACACAGGGGGGGTCCCGCCGTGGTCAACGTGGGTCAAACCCACCGGCGGCTTCACACCGGCGAGGCCAGCCGCGGTGGTGAGCCTCGGGTTTTGCCCACAGGGCTCGGTTTGGCGCGCGGAGCACAGCTTCGGGATGCGGACGCTCGTCCGCATCCAACTGTGGTGGTGGCGCGGCCGGGGAGTGGCCGGAGTGGTGCCGGCGACGAGCTCGGTGGCGGCCGAAGCTCGGGTGCAAGTGGGGATGGGGCTGCGGTGCACAAACAAGTGCGGCGAAGTGCCACGGAGGCTCTACGCGATGCGGGGAGCGCGTTGGGCGCATGCCCGGGACCAAATGGTCACCGGAGCATCACCGGCAACGAGTGCGGGCGGCGGCGAAGGTTCGGCCATGGTGGAGACGACAGCTAGAGGGCGAGCGCGACTAAGCGGGGAGGGGGAAACGACGGAGGAGCTCACGTGGATCTCGAAGAGATGGACGGCGAGCTCGGGGAAGGCCGAACGGCGACGAATTTGACGACGGCGATCCTCGGTGGCCGAGGAGGGGAACGGTGGAGCTAGCGGCATCCAGAGGCTTCCGGCGCCTTTCGTCTGGGTGAGGATGAAGACGGAGACGAGGCGGAGCTTTACGGAGCATCTGCGAGGCGTGGGGTGGCCGGTAGGCGTGGCTACGGCGAGCGGCGGCGATGAGCTCCGTTCGGTCACCGGAGGGAGAGGGAGCAGAGGGGGATAGGGATGGAGGGAGAGACACGGGAGAGTGAGAGAGGGTCGAGGGCGAGTGCGTTGCGCTCGGGAGACGTCCAGGGGGAGGAGGAGGCAGCCAGGCAGGGAGGAGGTGGCCGGGGCGCATGGCCGCGTGCGCCGGGCGCGTGCCCGTCCTCCTGGAAGGGAGGAAGACGACAGGGGAGGGAGGCGGCGGTGGGCTGGGCCGGCTGGAGGAGCTGGGCCAGGTAAGTGGGCGCCAGGTAAGTGGGTGGGCTTCTCTCTTTTTTTATTTCTGTTCTGTTTTCTATTTAATTGCCACTGAATTCAAATTCAAACAAATTTGAAAACAATGCCAAAACTCCCCTGGATAATTTTATGTCACTTAAGGTCTACTCCTCATAAACATAAAATATCTCAGGGCATTTGAAAATATATTCATTATATATTATGAATATAACTCCAAATTCAAATAAAATATTGATTTAAAATCAGAGCCCAAATAATTCCTTAGAAATGTCCCAAAATTTTGGTTTGATTTATAACTCTTGCTAAAATTGTCAGAGCTATTTCTAGGGCATTTTGGATTTACTGATTGCAATTTTAGGGTTTCTTGCCCCTTTACTAAAAGGATTTCCGAGGCTTTCAATTTTCTCATTTCAACTTTCGGAATATAGACATGATGCACACATGAAGCTAGCCTAGAGCATTACCAGAAGCTAGGGATGTGACATATGGTCAGCAAGGTTGGGATGCGGACGACGAAGAAATTTGAAACCCATCCACCACCCACTTCGTAGCCACTATTGACGATTTAACCGACATGCTCGACTTCGACTCCGAACACATCGACGGTATGGACGCCGATGAAGAAGACGAACAAGAACCAGCGCCTATAGGGCACTGGACAACCACCTCATCCCATGATGTATACATGGTGGACACACCTAAAAGAAACAACGACGAGGCTCAAAAGGGCGCAACGAGGGATCGTTCCCTCGAAAAGCAATCAAAGCGGCGGCGGAAGAGCCGTGCCAAACCCCACCTCGATAGAGACCCAGCCATAGAGCAGGACGAACCGGCGGACGACGAACATGCCATCGAGCAACCATCCGAACAGGGCAACTTGGATAGACAAACGGAACAACCCGTCCCTGGCAAACATAATAGTCCGGACGACCTCACGCCTGACAAGTTGCTTGAGAAGAAGAACCTCCACCAAAGGCTTGTCGCCACTGCGCGTAGCCTGAAAAAGTAGAAGCGGAAGCTCAAAACAGCAGAAGATGCACTCAGAATCAGATGGGGCAAAGTACTCATTACTGCACACAAGTACGGCAACAGTCACCACACAAAGATCTATCTGAAGCGAAAATTACTACCAGAATTTGATGAGGAGGCCTTAGAGCCCCCACGGTCAAAAAACAAGGAAGCCACCAGGTCGGATAGACGACCCCATGGCCGACATCGAGCGGCAAAGGGCGCCGCATTCAATCCAGCACGCGATCTGCACAAGGATTCGAATCAAAAAGACGGCCCAACTAGATCTATCTATGGGCCAAGAAAGCAAGCTCTAGTAAGCAATACAACGCAACAAATATCCGAACATCACGACACACCGAAATACAGGGGCGCCGCACATCCCCTATATTTCACCGATGAGGTGCTGGACCATGAATTTCCAGCGGGATTCAAGCCCGTAAGCATAGAGGCATATGACGGAACAACAAACCATGGAGTCTAGATTGAGGATTATATCCTCCACATACACATGGCTAGAGGAGATGACCTCCATGCGATAAAATACTTACCCCTCAAGCTCAAAGGGCCAGCCCGACATTGGCTTAAAAGCCTTCCTGAAAACACCATAGGAAGTTGGGAGGAGCTCGAGGATGCTTTTCGGGCAAATTCTCAAGGGACCTATGTCCGACCTCCGGATGCAGACGATCTAAGTCATACAACTCAACAACCTAGAGAGTCAGCCCGGAAACTCTGGAACATATTTCTTACTAAAAAGAATCAGATAGTCGACTGTCCGGACGCCGAAGCCTTAGCAGCTTTCAAGCATAGCGTTCAAGATGAATGGCTCGCCAGACACCTCGGCGAAGAAAAGCCAAGAACAATGGCCGCATTGACAAGCCTCATGACCCACTTTTGCACAGGAGAGGATAGCTGGTTAGCAAGAAGCAGCACCAGCGACCCAAGTACATCCGAAGTCAGAGATGGAAACGGGAAACCGCACCGTAACAAGGAACGGCGCCGGATCAAGGAGAACAGCTCGAAGAGCACGACAGTCAACGCCGGATTCAAAGGCTCTCAGCAGAATCAGAAAAAGCCACCCCCCAAAGATAATAGGGACGAGCTATCTAACCTCAACAAAATCCGTGACAAAATATGCCAAATCCACAATACTCCCGGGAGGCCTGCAAACCACACCCACAGAGATTGTTGGGTCTTCAAGCAATCCGGCAAACTCAACGCCGAACACAAGGGGCTAAACATACCAAGCGAGGATGATGACGAACCCCACAAGCAGAGCACTGGAGAACAAAAGAAGTTCTCACAAGAAGTCAAAAGAGTAAATTCACTTCATGTGACAAAACGGAAAAATAGAGTGGCGCCTATGGAGATACGCGCCATACGGCCTGTCCCAGAGGAGTCCCGCCACTGGTTGTTACAACCAATCACCTTTTATCATCAGGATTACTCTAGAGGTATCTGGAACGCAGGCTGGACTGCCTTGGTATTAGATTCGATAATTGACGGACTCCACTTTACACAAGTCCTAATGGACGGCGGCAGTGACCTAAACCCGCTATATCAGGAAACAATCCGCAAAATGGGGATAAACCCAGCAATAATTCGCCATGGCAACACTTCCTTTCAAGGGGTCACGCCAGGCCCAGATACCCATTGTATGGGTTCCCTCTCGTTAGAAGTTATGTTCGGCTCCCCCAACAACTTCCGAAGCGAAAAGCTAACCTTCCACATCGCCCCATTCATAAGTAGCTATCAAGGACTACTGGGACGCGAAGCTTTCGCCCGCTTTAACGCAATACCACATTATGCATCCTTACACCCAAAATGCCCGGTCCACGAGGCATCATCTCATTAAAGGGAAATATCAAGTGTTCCTCGAGCGCGGACGATGGTGCGGCTCCCTTGACAGCCGCACACTAACCCAGCTTTATTAGTTAGAGCACCTAAACAGGTCGTTCACGACCCCGGACATGGCTCGATGAGTCTGGCGTAAACATACAAAGGCTTAATAGCCGCATACCCCCGTACAAGGGGCTCCGCGCGTTTACACCAGGAGACAATAAAGCTCAATTCTACCCATTTTTTGTATTATACTTTGTTTATTTTAACGTAGATTTCTCGCACGATTGTTTTCCACTAAGTTCCTCTCTTTCGTAGACGAACACCATGCTATACCCGTCCAGGATATGGCACAACGGAGACACAGGCGCAGACGTGCAGTAGGGACCCGTTTTAAGGATTCTTTTCAGATTAAGACCATGTGTAAACCTTTTTTACTGTCTCTTGTTGATTACATCCCCCATTTTTTTTGCTATAACCGAGGAGGAGGCTGGCGTCTTGGCATGTGGCCACGCCAGAATTTTGCGCGTACCTGGACACCAGGGGCTTCTTACCAAGGGCTTTTGTTCGGCCCGTTTTCATAAAGACTGAATACCTTAGGGACTGTTCGGCGTCGCGAGTTTGGCCTTATATGCATCAGCTCCGAATCATGTCTTTGGTCAAATGTTGGGTTTGCCCGGCTCCTGTGTTTTGCTGCCTTACGTTCCGCTCTATCGGCTAAGGCGGCACCAGGAGAACTACTGCGAGTGTGCCCCGGTTCGGCCAGGCGAGCACCTCAGTAGAGAAAGCCTAAAACTGACTGTCATGATATAGCGAGAGACTGGTCAACCACTCGATGACTTGCCGGAATCTTTAGGATTCCTCCGCATTAACGAAATGCCGTTTCCCGGTCAGGCACACACGCGCCCCGAATTCGGGCGAGCGCGGTGCCCCTAGGGGCTATTCAGTAGCCCCACTGTCAAACTCCTATGCCTAAGTGAAAGTGATAAAGCATTATAGTCCGGTTGCCTAGTTCACTGCGCTATCACCTCCTTTATAGGACTAAGACGTTGGATCAAGTGTAAAAATGTGCCTTCTGCGAACACCCCCGCATTATATGCGTGGGGGCTGAAGCCAACGACTGCCATCTTTCAGGTTATATACACATATACATTAATGGCCGCACAGGAGGTATTCTAATTCTTGAAAGCACAAGTATAAAAAGCTTTTATATTCCATCAAAACATTGTTTTACAATAGTACATGTTATTCGAACACAACATCCTTCGAGCACTGCGTCTCTATTAAACGAGCGCCCTGCAGAACTTCCTCAAAGTAGTGCCTGGCAGGTACTCGGCTTTCGTCCGAATCCTGGGATGCAACAACACTAGCCTTCATATCCACCCAGTATGTCTTGAGACGGGCAAGAGCCATCTGTGCACCCTCTATGCATGTTGACCTCTTCATTGCATCAATATGCGGCACCGTACCAAGGAACTGCTGCACCAAGCTAAAATAACTCTTCGGTTCTGGCCCTTTCGGCCACAGACGACTCGCGACGTACCTCATGGTGAGTCCGGATAACCTGTTCAGCTCTGCCCAAGCGGCCAAACGGTCGGACACCGAAAGTGGGCGTTCTGGATTGTGGAACTGCGACCAAAAAAGTTCTTCCAATTCATGGTCATCTAGACCCTGGAAGTGTTCGGTCGCGTCCGCGGCACTCGCCGCCAAATCCAGATAAGTGTTCGCCGCACTCCACTTCCGGTCTAACGGAGCATACTTAGGATCCCTGAACTTCATCCGCAGCATATAGGGCTTTCCAGCCACGATATCTCTGGCCTGACGTAGCTCCTCCTTCATAGCTCTCATTGCAGAGCGAGTGTCCTTGACCTCGGCAGTGACCTTTTCTAGGTCCTTTTGTGCCACCCTATCTTCTTTTTCAAGAAGCTTACAACGGTCGGCAGCATCCTTCAATTTTACAGCCATCTCGGCCATTTCTTTCTTGCTCTGGCAGTGAGCAGCCTGTTCGGCTTTTAGCTCTTCAGTCGCTTTAACGGCAGCCGCATCGCTTTTCCTCGCTTGCTCCTTGGCTTGGGCAAGTTCCGCCCGAAGGTTCTCCATGGCAGCGGCACCATCTGCATTAAGCACATATGTTATAAGGTATGAGCATCAAGCTCCTCTTACCAGATGTCTTTGGAGACATTACATACCTTGTCCCTCGTCTAGCTGCTCATTTACAAGCGCGATGTCGGCATCTGCCACGTCAAGTTGCTGCTTTAGCTCGGCAAATTCATCAGTCCGGCTAGCCACCGAACACCTCGCCACCTACATAGGAAAGGTGACATATTATACCTGGGATTATGATCCTCTGTGTGTCGTCATTTTTGACAACACACAGACTCTCAGGGGGTACTATCTATACAGGGCGCATTTTATATATGCGGCTCTGTCAAAAGGTACATCTTTTCGCATACCTCAAAACCTGTCAGTAATCTCTTGGCGGCCTCGTACAATCCGCTTTCCGCGGATGAAATCCTTCCAATCACCATGTTCATCAACACACGGTGTTCTTCTGAGATAGACGCTCGCCTGAACAGATCCTTCAGCTCCTCCGACCATGCACCAAAAGGTGCCAGACTAGTCCGACGACCTTTTTCAAGGTCTGGATTTGGAGAAACCCTCCGAGACGACACCTCGGGGTTGCCCGCCTCGCAAGACGGTACAGCTGGGGGAGGCGTTTCGCTCTCCATCATCTCCGGACGAAGATCCCCTGAAGATGAGCTCTGTTGAGAAGGGTTGAGATCTGAACTGCAAGGTAAAATTTCGGTTATCTTCCTCAGAAATAAAACAGGGATGTCTCTCATTTTAAAACCCCTCTCTTTACTTACGGCTCGATGTAGAGCTGATCCCCTTGGGAGCGTAATGCGGCCGGGGCACCCTCCGGCGCCGGACCCTCTGACGAAGATTTCTTCCCCTGCTTTGAGGCCATTGCCTCCGGGTCTTCAGAGGCGGTCCTCTTCTTTCCCTGGATAGAGAAATTCTCGATTACTCCTTCCCTGAGAGTCTCCTTCGTGGAGGCGGTAGCTTCTTTGTTCCCCTCTTCACCTTCTTCCAAAGGCGCAATCTCCAGCATCCTGGTCAACATGGGATCCGGCATGGTCTCAGGGAGGGGGGCGGACACCTGATAAGCTTTGCTTTCGTTATCCACTCCTGTTTAAAGGATAGCTCTTTTGAGGGTAGTGTTATGATAAATGTACGGATAGCGTGTCCGGGTACAGGGTTACTTACCTGAGTGTCCGGGCGATTGCAGCTCAGACCTGCGTCCTCGGACAAGTCCGGACACATTGCTTGTGATTCGAAGAACAATTTGTACATCTCCACGGGCGTCATGCCCATAAAATGTTGGAGGGCTCAAGGTCCTTCCGGATTAAATTCCCACAGGCGGAGGGGGCGACGTTTGCAGGGCAGTATGCGGCAAATCAGCATAACCTGCGCCACTACGGCCAAATTGGTATCTCTTTCTAGGAGATCTCGAATGCGGCCCTGCAGCAAGGGCACGTCCTTGGATGGCCTCCAGTTAAGCCCTTCATTGACCCATGACGCTAGCCGTGGTGGGGGACTCGAGCGAAAAGCAGGTGGCGCCACCCATGTGGTGCCCCTGGGAGCTGTGATGTAAAACCACTCTCGTTGCCATAAGCCGAACTCCTCTTGAAAAGAGCCCTCGGTCCATGGAGCATCGGCAATTTTTCTTATAATAGCACCTCCGCACTCAGCGTGCTGCCCCTCGATCATCTTTGGTTCTACCTTGAAGGTTTTTATCCACAATCCAAAGTGAGGAGTAATATGGAGGAAGGCCTCACACACGACAATGAACGATGAGATTTGGAGGATGGACTCTCGAGCTAAGTCGTGAAATTCCAGCCCGTAATAAAACATGATCCCCCTCACGTAGGGATCAATCGGGAAGCCTAGCCCCCGAAGGAAGTGAGATGTGAACACCACACTCTCATCGGGCTGGGGAGTGGGAATAGCTTGCCCTTGAGCAGGCAGCCTATGCGAGATTTCGCCGGTCATATACCGGGCATCTCTCAGCTTTCGCACGTCTTCTTCCATAACGGAGGAAGGCAACCACCGGCCTTGGAGGTCAAAGCCGGACATCATCGATGGTCTGAAGCGCCTGAATCTGGAGCTTTGGGTGTTGGAACTCGAGGCGAGAGGCGGATATGATTGGATTGAAAGAAAGGAGTTGAGCCTTGGTCCCTTTATAAAGAGGTTGAATACCAAGAGCCCTCCCCGTGACCGTTTGGGACTCACTTTCAATTAAGAAGCCATACCAATGTCACGGTTGGGTTACCCACGCCCGTATTGATGAGAATCCTGGAATAAGGGGACACGATCTCTACTTTGACAAGACGTTCCAAGGAAACCGCCTCGCTAAACACGCTGAGGTGGGACAGCAAAACGATTCGAATAAAGGCTTGGCTGTGGCATGATGTCACGCTATGGAATATGTCAGCAGATTAGATTTGTGCAAATATTATTCTCTCTACGGTGGTATGTGGAAACCATTTTGCAGAGCCGGACACTATCCTTGTGTTCAACATCTTCTATGAAGTATTCGGAGGAGGAACCCGCGTTGCAATGCCGAAGAAAATTTGCGCACCGGACTCGTCGTCATTGAAGCCTGGTTCAGGGGCTACTGAGGGAGTCCTGGCTATGACCTTTGACCGGACTCCCGGACTATGAAGATACAAGATTGAAGACTTCATCCCGTGTCCAGATAGGACTTTCCTTGGAATGGAAGGCAAGCTTGGCGATACGATATGTAGATCTCCTCCCATTGTAACCGACTCTGTGTAACCCTAGCCCTCTCCGGTGTCTATATAAACTAGAGAGGTTTAGTCCGTAGGACGAACAACAATCATACCATAGGCTAGCTTCTAGGGTTTAGCCTCTCTGATCTCGTGGTAGATCTACTCTTGTACTACCCATATCATCAATATTAATCAAGCAGGAGTAGGGTTTTACCTCCATCGAGAGGGCCCGAACCTGGGTAAAAACATCGTGTCCCTTGTCTCCTGTTACCATCCGCCTAGACGCACAGTTCGGGACCCCCTACCCGAGATCCGCCGGTTTTGACACCGACACTCAGCCTTTTGTATTTTAGTGATCCAAGATCACATTGAGTCTATAGGAAAAGCCAATACTATCAAGGAGGGATGAGGTGTTGCTTAATGAGGTTCTTGCTTCAAAGTGCTTAGTGATATGCTCCAAAACCCTCAACTACTTTCTCACATCCACATATGACCTAAACCAAAAGTCAAACTCGGCCCCACCGATTCTTTCTATCCGGCGCCACCGACTACAGATGTCATAGCCACTGCCACAAACCCTAGGCAAATCAGTCTCACCAATAGGGATATCGGTCTCGCCGAGAAGGGATTTAATCTCTTTGTTTCCCTTCATAACATTTCGGTACCACCGAGATGAGCGATCGCTCCCACCGAGATTGCAATGTAAACTCTCTATTTCCCTTTCGTAACATTTCGGTCTCACCGAAATGAGCGAACCGGTCCCACCGAGTTTACCTGACCAACTCTCTGGTTAGCTTATTACCAAAATCGGTCCCACCGAGTTTGTGTAATCAGTCTCACCAAGATTATGTTATGCCTTAACCCTAACCATATCGGTCCTATCGAGTTGCATGTCGGTCCCACCGAAAACCCTAACGGTCACTAGATTTGCTGAATCGGTGCGACCGAGTTTCCCAATTCGGTCCCACCAAGATTGGCAAGTTGTGTGTAACTGTTAGATTTTGTGTGGAGGCTATATATACCCCTCCACCCCCTCTTCATTCGTGGAGAGAGCCATCAGAATAAACCTACACTTCCAACTTACATTTACTAAGAGAGAACCACCTACTCATGTGTTGAGACCAAGATATTCCATTCCTACCATATGAATCTTGATTTCTTGCCTTCCCTAAGTTGCTTTCCACTCAAATTTTCTTTCCACCAAATCCAAATCCTATGAGAGAGAGTTGAGTGTTGGGGAGACTATCATTTGAAGCACAAGAGCAAGGAGTTCATCATCAACACACTATTTGTTACTTCTTGGAGAGTGGTGTCTCCTAGATTGGCTAGGTGTCACTTGGGAGCCTCCCACAAGATTGTGGAGTTGAACCAAGGAGTTTGTAAGGGCAAGGAGATCGCCGACTTCGTGAATATCTACCGCTAGTGAGGCAAGTGCTTCATGGGCGACGGCCATGGTGGTATAGACAAGGTTGCTTCTTCGTGGACCCTTCTTGGGTGGAGCCCTCCGTGGAGTCGCGTAGCCGTTTCCCTTTGTGGGTTGAAGTGTCCATCAACGTGGATGTACGATAGCACCACCTATAGGAACCACGACAAAAACATCCGTGTCTCCAATTGCGTTTGATTTCTCAAAACCCTTCCCTTTACGTTCTTGCAAGGTGCATGCTTTACTTTCCGTTGCTCATATACTCTTTGCATGCTTGCTTGAATTGTGTTAAAATTGCTTGACTTTCAATAAGTTAGCTAAAATCTGCCAAGAACTAAAATTGGGAAAAGGATAGATTTTTATTCGGTCAAGTAGTCTAATCACCGCCTCCTCTTGACATACTTCTGATCCTACAAGTGGTATCAGAGCTTTGGTCTCCATTTGCTTTGATTTCCATAGCTTTTGGTGGTCATAGCCTTGGTTTCACAACCTAGGAGAGTATGGCGTCTAGCAAGGGAAACTACCACCATAGAGATCCAAAGGTAACACACCCCGAGTATGTTGATTTCAATAGTGATGAAGATGACTTGCTAGGTGATGATGATTTACTCATTGACAACTCTAGTGATGAATACTATGATGAAGCGTCAATTAATCATCCTAATCAAGATAAAACGAATGAGGATGATAAGGAGAAGATTGAGTTCCTAACTAAAGAACTAAACACTCTTAAGTTAGCTCATGAAACTATCTTAGGGGATCATCGAGAACTTTAAAGGACTCATGAGAAGTTACGCTTTGAAAATCTCAATGTTGAGCAAGAGCATGAGTTCTTAAAGGCAATCAATGATGATCTTCGTAAGAAAAGTTCTTCTTACATTGCCAAGCGTTTACTCTTATCTACTTACATGCCTCAAGTCAAGTCTAGTAAGAAGAGTAAGAAGGATTCTTCCTCTAGTAGTAAGAATAATCATGTTAAATCTAATGTTGTTGCTTCTAGTAGTTCTCTTGATTCCACTAGTGATTCTCTTACCCAAGTTTCACTTGAGAAATAAAATAGCTTATTGAAGGGAATTATAGAGAAAGGTGTTTACAAGAGCCTTGCCGGGAGTAAGCAATTCGAGGAAATTGTACGCAAGCAAGGAGGGCACTGGAAGAACCAAGGTGTTGGTTTTGAACAAAAGTTCAATGCCAATGGAGTTGAGTGGGAAGAAGATCAATACCCCAAGACGAAGTTTGTTCCTCAACAAGAGAAGTATGATCCTACTTCCTTCAAAGGGACACAAGCTCAAGATGATCTTCCACCACTAGACCAGAAGCAAAAAGGCAAGGATGAGATTCAAGAGGAGATTGATGCATTTGAAGAAGCTCCCAAGGCCTTGGTCAAGTGGGTTCCCAAGACTACGTCAAGTTCTACTTCATCAAGTACGACTACAACCCCAAGGATTCCCATCAAGATGGTGTGGATCCCGAAGAAGAAGAACTAGAGAGTTCTTGAGGGTGACTCCGCCAACATACTTCACTCATATCATTTTGGCAAGGAAGAGTGCAATCAACTTCCACATCTTGCACTAGTTCATGGAGTCACAAACCCTCTTGTTGGTAAGACAAGGGACAAGGAAACCAAATGCTTTCATAGACATCATTTTGTGTGTGCATCACTCTATGTCTATGGATATCATTGTTTATTCCTTGTGGGACTAACCCGTGTAGGTATTGAAAGTGCAAGTCACTCCAAAGGATTGCTCCAAAAGATCTACATCAACATTGAGCATCCACATCTTCAACACCTACATGAAGTCATCATCGACAAAACCCAAGGTTAGTCCATCCCTCTAAGGGAGGATCTCACATCTAGGGGGAGCTTTACTCCAATAATTGAGTTAAAGCAACTCTAATGGTGTGAACACATCAATGCTTTATGTAAAAGTGGTAACCCCACTTGAGCTTAAATGATGAGTATGACCTATGATCAAATGTTTTCATTTGATTCCTAAGTCAATATACTCATATATAGATGACCTAGTCATCGCCAATTGTTTGATAGATGCTAGAGTTGGTTGTGCATGCTTTGCCACATATTTCATTTGTCATTTTATTGTTTGAGCATGTTGGTTGCACATTTTACTCATTCGAGGACATCGACTTGTTGTTTTGCTTATTTGGTTTCTTTTCTTTTGCCAAGTGGGACAAGACTGCCTAAGAACCTTATCTAGATATCTATGCTTTTCTTGTCTCAAACTCTATTCATGCTACATCACAAAGTTTGATCAAGTCTGATTCGAACCACTCTGTGTGAGGAGCACTCGGAGTCCCCGATTCGGCATGGACATAAACTTCCAAAACTCCTTTGTGCGTTTCGGTCTGACCGATTCTTCCAATTTGGTCTTACCGAGATCACTAAGTCAATCTAGGTTTTCAATCTCGGTGCAACCAATTTGAACATTTCGGTCACACCGAGTTGCAGTAACTGCTTGTAGTAATGCATCTTGGTGCCACTGAGTTGTTCCACTCGGTCACACCGACAGGGTCAGGCTATATATATCCATGGGCAAAATTTTGGACATTTCATCGAACTGTTTCACCCGCGCTCAGCCCGCTCTGCCTCCTGGGTCTCCGGATAGTCCTCCTCATCGCCAGCTGCCTCCCGCCGCTGGTCTCCGCCGCCGTCAACGGGAATCATCTCCGCCGTTGACACCGTAGCAAGTCCATCGCCAATCTAGGGTATGGACTTGATCCTTGTGCTAATCTCACTCCGATTCTTAGCACATTGTTTTCGCCATGTATCTTGCCATGATTGAGATCATCTTATCTAGTAAAAACGCTCCATAGATTAGGTTTGGATTGAAAATTTAGGGTTAGGTTTCCTCCGAAAACATCTCGGACCCACCGAGTTGTAGAAATCGGTTCCATCGATTTGGCCAAGGCCATTCCACATGTGATTCTCGGTCCAACCGAGAATTGCAAATAGGTGTGACCGAGTTTAGGACTTTGTGAAACCCTAGCAGTCTCGGTGTCACCAAACTGTGACTCAGTCTGACCGAGTTCAGTAGTTTAGGCTCCTAAAGCTGCTTCAGTATCACCGAGTTTACAAACCGTTAGATCCAAAATGCTTTCTGTGGAAAACTGAAACTAAGTTTTTAACTCATTCTCTTGCAAAAACCTCTGTATTTTGTGATGCTCATCCCCTCTATCTCATCTATATCTATTCACAGGGTCTGCTATCAGTATTTGCAACATGTCTGATCAGAGTGACAACCAGAACAGAGAAGAGGAGCAGGTTCACTTGAGTAAGGGCACTAGTCCCTCTAGTTCCTCAGATGAGGGCAGCAGGAGCACTCCCAGCAACTTACCTAAAGCTGTCACCAGGGCCAGAAAGAAGAGAACCTCAGACTCTAAGGATGAAGATTATGTGGCAAAAGAGTATGAAGCCACATCCAGAAAGGTGCTCAAGAAGGAATATGGCATAGCTGCTGCCACCAAGCCTGGTTTGAACAAAAAAGTCCCAGCCAAGAGGACTCCTATGTTGAAGGTCAGAGGATGAACTCAAGAAACTGAGAGATCAGAACCCAAAGAGCCAGAAGTGACTGAGAAGAAGAGGAAGGAAAGGGTCAAGAAGACCATGGCCAGAGTTGTTGGAAAGCCTTCCATGATGGAAGATGAAGAAGAAGAGGTTGCTGCACCAGCACCTAAAGATCAGAAGCTTATGGGTGATGCCATCAAGTCAGGGGCTGCTTCATCAAAGACCAAAGATTCTCCCAAGGCTGCTTCCAAGCCCAAAATTGCACCCAAGAGAAATACAATGAGCATACCAGCTGCTGAGAAGAACAAGGCCCCAGTGCGTGAAGTTGTTGCTGAAGAAGAAGATGATGAGGAGCATGTCTTAAGAAAGTTGAAGCCCAAAATTCCAGATCATAATGATGCTCATCCTGTAGCTGAGGATATGAAGCTGAGAAAGGATGCATGACTCAAATACTGGAGGTTGACTGATCCCTATGCAGTTAGGAGGAGAACTGCCGTGGACTACAGATTCCATACAAAGGAACAACAGGATTTCTACGAGACAGTGGTGCTTAACAAGAAGCCAATTGTCTGTGACATGAGATGGGTGAACTGGAAATATATCAAGGAAAATGAAGAGCACTATCCTGGTGTGTATGACAGTTTCCATGCTTGTGGAGTGGATGACTTTGTTGGGCAGAAGCTCACAAAGTGGAATGATGAGCTCATAATGTAGTTCTACTCTACAGCACACTTCTATCCAGATGGAAGGATAGTTTGGATGTATGAAGGTACTAGGTACCAATCAACAATTGAAGAATGGGATAATCTGATCAATGCACCTAAGGAGAAAGAGGATGACTTGGATGTCTATGCCAAGAAGAAGAAGGATCACAACTCTATGGCACATATGTACAAGGAGATCCCAGATGCTGCTGTTGAAACACATAAGTTTGGATCAGTACATTACCTTCTGTTAGGACTGCCAACCATCAACTGGATCCTCAGGCACACTCTTTTGCTTAAGTCAGGTGATCACAAGATGATCAAAGGCCATGCTATCAATCTGCTTCACATATTTGATGTGCCTCAAAAGTTCAAGGTCATGAGCCTTATAGTGGAAACTATCAAGAGGACATCTGCTGACCAGAAGAGAAGTTGTGGGTATGCCCCACAGATCTAGGGGCTAATTAACTCCAAGATGGGCACTGGCACATACCTATTGGACAAGGAACACATGCCTATCCATCCATATTTTGAGGACAACACAATGGTTATGGATGAAGATGAACCATCTTCTGTGCAAGCACAAGCAAAGAAGGAGAAGGCGAGGACTGAAAAGGCTGCCAAGATGCCAACCATTGATGAGGCATCTGAGTACTTCCTGAAGAGCAAGCAAGATTAGCTTGGCTACTTGATTGCCTCCACTCTAAGGATTGAGAAGGGATTGGCCACCCTGACTCAAAACCAGGAGAGCCTGGAGAGGATCATGAAGCAGAAGTTCTATGACTTGGATGTGAAGGTCACTGAGATCCAGTCAGTTGTTGAGCAACTTCAAGATGACATGCAGGAGAGGAATGGCAAGACAACCACTGATGCGTTTCCTAGAGTGCCCAGGAGCCAGAGATCAGCTGTAGTGCCTGTTTCAGACACAAGAGCAACTTCATCTGCACCCGCTACAGCTTCAGTGCCACCAGCTCCAGCACCTACTCCACAAGCTCCAACTTCATCAACTGATGCCTTTGTCCTTGGAGTCATTTCTACACCACCACATCAGGACCAAGCCTGAGAGTCGATTTAGCACTATGCGTTTTTATGAAATTTTTGGTAACTTGTTGCCGAAGGGGGAGAAAATGTATAGATCATAGTCTTCGAGAGAGAGTGCTTGCTTTTGTTTTCTCTTGTTTTGGTGGTTGAACTTTGTTTCCTTGTTTGATATACTTTATGCCTGTGTGATACTTGGATGATCATGTGTTTGATCATATGCTACACTAATGCTTGTTGGATGACATTATCCTTTATCTTTATATGATCATTCACTTTGCTTGGTGATGAGTGCAAGTATTTTAATTATTATCGTTTTGAGCGCTCCACCAAGATGTATGTGACATGGGAGAGTAACTCATGATCCTAACTCTTTGTGCATTTGCAGTCCAAAGCAAATCTTAAACTATGCACAAATCTAGGGGGAGCTCCCACATTTCACATACTTCTCAAAGCGATAGTGTTTTTCAATCTTATTATCATTTGTTCAAGCTTTGATCTATATCTTGTCATCAATTACCAAAAAGGGGGAGATTGAAAGTGCAACTATCCCTAGGTGGTTTTGGTAATTCCTAACAACATATAGCTCAGTGAGCTAACACTATTTCAAGATAAATATTTCAGGAAAAGCTCAATGAATGGCATGGCATGGATGAGAAAAATGGACCCCTCAAAATGCTAAGGATAAAAGGATTGGCTCAAGCTCAAATCTCAAGACTCTACATTTTATATTTTAGTGATCCAAGATCACATTGAGTCTATAGGAAAAACCAATACTATCAAGGAGGGATGAGGTGTTGCTTAACGAGGTTCTTGCTTCAAAGTGCTTAGCGATATGCTCCAAAACCCTCAACTACTTTCTCACATCCACATATGACCTAAACCAAAAGTCAAACTCGAACCACCGATTCTTTCTATCCGGCGCCACCGACTTCAGATGTCATAGCCACTGCCACAAACCGTAGGCAAATCGGTCTCACCGATAGGGATCTCGGTCTCACCGAGATGGCATTGTAATCTCTCTGTTTCCCTTCGTAACATTTTGGTACCACCGAGATGAGTGATCGGTCCCACCGAGATTGCAATGTAAACTCTTTGTTCCCCTTTCGTAACATTTCGGTCTCACCGAAATGAACGAACCAGTCCCACGGAGTTTACCTGACCAACTCTCTGGTTAGCTTATTACCAAAATCGGTCCCACCGAGTTTGTGTAATCGGTCTCACCGAGATTACGTTATGCCCTAACCCTAACCATATCGGTCCTACCGAGTTGCATGTCGGTCCCATTGAAAACCCTAACATTCACTAGATTTGCTGAATCGATCCGACCGAGTTTCTCAATTCGGTCCCACCGAGTTGGCAAGTTGTGTGTAACGGATAGATTTTGTGTGCAGGCTATATATACCCCTCCACCCCTCTTCATTTGTGGAGAGAGCCATCAGAACAAACCTACACTACCAACTTACATTTTCTGAGAGAGAATCACCTAATCATGTGTTGAGACCAAGATATTCCATTCCTACCATATGAATCTTGATTTCTAACCTTCCCCCAAGTTGCTTTCCACTCAAATCTTCTTTACACCAAATCCAAATCCTGTGAGAGAGAGTTGAGTGTTGGGGAGACTATCATTTGGAGCACAAGAGCAAGGAGTTCATCATCAACACACCATTTGTTACTTCTTGGAGAGTGGTGTCTCCTAGATTGGCTAGGTGTCACTTGGGAGCCTCCGACAAGATTGTGGAGTTGAACCAAGGAGTTTGTAAGGGAAAGGAGATCGCCTACTTCGTGAAGATCTACCGCTAGTAAGGCAAGTCCTTCATGGGCGACGACCATGGTGGGATAGACAAGGTTGCTTCTTCGTGGACCCTTCTTGGGTGGAGCCCTCCGTGGACTCGCGCAACCATTACCCTTCGTGGGTTGAAGTCTCCATCAACGTGGATGTACGATAGCACCACCTATCGGAACAATGACAAAAATATTCGTGTCTCCAATTGCGTTTGTTTTCTCAAAACCCTTCCCTTTACATTCTTGCAAGTTGCATGCTTTACTTTCCGCTGCTCCTATACTCTTTGCATGCTTGCTTGAATTGTTTTAAGATTGCTTGACTTGTGATAAGTTAGCTAAAATCTGCCAAGAACTAAAATTGGTAAAAGGTTAGATTTTTATTTGGCCAAGTAGTCTAATCACCCCCCCTCTAGACATACTTCCGATCCTACATTAAGCCAACTCCTCGAGCCGTCTTAAGACTCGGGGCTACATGGACATGACACAACAAATGTTGCCAGTCTCAACAATATTCAAGAACCCCGAGTCATTGGAGGGAAAATAACCCGGTCCTGTAGGCTACTACCCTATTGGTAAAAATTTCAAGGCCGTCAAAAAAATTTCCGGCTTAAAAAATTCTCTGGCAATCACAGAGTTCTGGCTCAATAGAAGAATTCCGGGTTATCAGGAAAGATTCTGGTTCAAGGGAAATCTGTCTCCCACACAGCTTTGAAGCTCTCAATATCTAGTTTAAAATCCTGGCTCAAGAATAAATTTATCTCTCGTAAAGTTTGAGTTCTCAGAAAAATTAAAGGTTGCCAAAGAGAACTTCCTGCCATGATGCGCGGTTCAAACATGGGTATCCTGCCTTATGGCTTATCTGATTGCAAATTACTTGGGGGCTTCCTGCTCACTGAGCATGGTTGTGACTACCATGTTGATCCGGCTTGCACGCCTTATTACAAATAACTTGGGGGCTTCCTGCTCATTGAGCATAGTTGTGACTACACTGTTGATTCGGCTTATACGCCTTGTTACAAAACACTTGGGGGATTCTTGCCCGAGTTAAAGGTTGCCAAAGAGAACTTGTTACAATGTGCATTTCAAACATAGGTAACCTACCTTGATTGTTTATTATAGGTCACTTGGGGGCTTCCTGTTCAATGAACATAGCTATATTTCCCTTTTGATCGACTTGGATGCTAGGTGTATTCACCAAAGAATCCGGCTTATCCTGCCTTTGTATTGTGCCACTCCGCCCAGGTAATCCTGGAATGACCCGCCGTACGTTTGATAGTCAATTTTATAAAGACCTTGAACTTGTCACAGTTAAAACGACAATTGGTCATGTGAGGCCTAGCTTATAGCTTTGAATAAAGGATTAAATAAGTGGTTATGCGGCCCATGAATGCATTTGATATTAAGGGTTGGTGGCCCATGAAAGCCTTGTTTTCCAAATTTGTTGTTTTCTCTAAACATTATTGGATTCATATCCTTGTTCCATGTTAACATATGGTTTAAAACAAACCAGGCCATGTAGCCTTGATTATATGACTCATAATTGGGCATATTAGGATTGGTAACCCGTCTTGATAGCAGACTTTAAGTCACCGGGATATTTTGCCTTGAGCAATGAAAATGATGATATTTCATGACTCCTGGTTGATACTAGCTCCGGATTATAATTATCAAGGCTTCACCATGGTATTAACCTACAGGTATGTCTTTAAATAATTGCATGAATATTTGGGGTTTTGTAACCCTCCCTGGCTTTTGACTCTAAGTCACCAGTATGATCTGGCTTAAATAGTCATGGTTGCAAGTATTTGGGTTGTCACCCGCCCTGGCTTTTGACTTTGAGTCACCAGTATGTTCCAGCTGAAATAGTCATGGTTGAAAGTATTTGGGTTGTCACCCACCCTGGCTTTTGACTTAAGTCACCAGCAAGCTTCATTAAAATCAGGCACTTATAAATATTGGGGTTGTCACCTTTACTACATATGGTGCCGTGAGCTGATAATATCAGTCAAATCTATAGGCATGTTTTCCTGGTTATATGAATATGCGAGGTTTGATAAGCCGTCCTGGCATTAAACTTTAAGTCACCAGTATATTTTGGCTTGAATGGCCTTAATTTTAGTCTTTTCCATAATTGCATGAAGACTATATTATGTTTGGGTTGTTACCCGCCATGGATTTTGACGATAAGTCGCCAAGGCATATGTTGTTTAAACTTTGTGTATGACATGTAGAGCTTTACACACAACTCCGGGTTATATTGCTCCGTATTGAGTTTATTGAGGCTATAAGACGCCAAAGTGATCTTTTTCGAAAAACTGGACATGGTAATGAGCCGCCATGGATGGTTGGGTTATTTAAACCGCCCTGGATTCGAGCCTTAAAAGCCGACTCATGAATTATATTATTGTGCTTGTTTGCAATAATATCTCTACTTGCAGGGGTTATCAATTCCTGATTTTTTAGAACGACTATAAGCAGCCGGGTTACCAAAATCCCGGATTATAATGGATGCGCATTAAGTCGCCATCGGCCAAGAGCCACCGGGTATTTAACTCTGGATTTACTAGTCAACAGATAAGTATTCAAATCTTTAATAGCCAAACTTGGTTGGATTTTAATTATGGTATTGAATGATATTGAGATTTGCATACCGGATTGTATTATTCAAATATTTAATAGCCAACAAGGCTGGAATTTTTGATGGTTATCAATAACCAATACTATGATTCAGGTTTTCAAAGACGCTTTAAAGCAATGGCTATTATTTCTTTATCCAAGAATATCGGCTCACAGCAGAGAGCACGGTTCAATATTGAATATGAAAGGCTTTTAGCATAATCATCCAGATAATGGATATGGTTTTATTTTACAATGGAAGGAATAGTACCGAGTCGCTGCAGGCACACAACCCGGCACTTGGGGGCTACACTATCCAAATTAGGATTATATCAAGTATGCATGTCGCAGGTCGCTGCAAGCATGCACCATGGCACTTGGGGGCTAATGCAAAGTCATTTTTAACTTGCCTAGTTGAAGACTCGACCATCACATAGTGATGAGCCAGCCCTTTGGGGGCTACAGGTGATATGCATATAAGGGAGGAACAACTTCAAATTCTCAGTTTTGAGCAAACCATGTATTATATTATTATTGGAGAAATCTGGAAAGTTTATGACTCGGCGTCACCATAATATTAACCCGACGTCTACAACAATCATGACCCGGTGTCAGCAACAATTATGACCCGATGTCAGTAACAATTATGACCCAGCATCAGCAACAATCATGACACGGCATCATCTGTTTTGTAACCCGACAATTTTGGCAATTATAAATCGGCAAGATCTACATCTTCAACCGACTGAAAATCAGATGAGTATTTCGAGTCCAATCTTTTTTTCAAGTCAGAGCATTGGAAGCTGACTCAAATGGATTCTTTTTTACAATGTTTCCGCTAACAAGAAAATTGACTATGAAGTTGGGTCTATTGACTCGGACTTTCTAGAAGGAGGAAATGACACGGACTTAAGGATGATCAGGTGTCGGCTTAGAAATTTTTAATCAAGAGCAAAACCTGTCAAATTTGTTCTTGTGTTTATTTTGTAGGATCATTTTAACATGAATAAATCCAAATTAAACTAGGGGCTAATGTCGGGGATATACCCCGCTGTCTGACTCGGCCGGATATATGACCCGGCCGAGACTTGGCGGTTCATCGGGTAACCCGCTTGAAGACTGGCGATTCACCGGTCTGGCGACTCACTAGTCTGGCGATTCACCGGTATGTTGACTCAATGATGACCCTGATGGCAGGTTAAATAGATGAGAAGGTCCAAGGACCAAAAGGCCGGCTCATGCTATGGCGCGCCGACTTAAGAGGAAAGGCATAAGGAGTTTTCCCCTACAAAGGAAGTAAGACCAGGATTCCACTTTGAATAGAGTAGTCCTTGTCCTACTAGGACTCCACATGTAACCCGCTGATGACCCACAAGTGTCGGGGATCAGTCGTAGTCCTTTCGATAAGTAAGAGTGTCAAACCCAACGAGGAGCAGAAGGAAATGACAAGCGGTTTTCAGTAAGGTATTCTCTGGAAGCACTGGAATTATCGGTAACAGATAGTTTTGTTATAAGGTGATTTGTAATGGGAAACAAGCAATAAAAGTAAATAAGGTGTATCAAGGTGGACCAATGCTTTTTGTAGCAAAGCACAAGCCTGGACAAGTTCTTATATAGAGAAAAGCGCTCCCGAGGACACATGGGAATTATCATCAAGCAAGTTTTCATCACGCTCATATGATTCGCGTTCGTTACTTTGCTAATTTGATATGTGTGTGGACCGGTGCTTGGGTACTGCCCTTTCTTGGACAAGCATACCACTTATGATTAACCCCTATTGCAAGCATCCGCAACTACAAAAGAAGTATTAAGGTAAACCTAACCATAGCATGAAACATATGGATCCAAATCAGCCCCTTAAGAAGCAACGCATAAACTATGGTTTAAGCTTCTGTCACTCTAGCAACCCATCATCTACTTATTACTTCCCAATGCCTTCCTCTAGGCCCAAATAATGGTAAAGTGTCATGTAGTCTATGTTCACATAACACCACTAGAGGAGAGACAACATACATCTCATCAAAATATCGAACGAATACCAAATTCACATGACTACTAATAGCAAGACTTCTCCCATGTCCTCAGGAACAAACGTAACTACTCACAAAGCATATTCATGTTCATGATTAGAGGGGTATTAATATGCATTAAGGATCTGAACATATGATCTTCCACTAAATAAACCAACTAGCATCAACTACAAGGAGTAATCAACACTACTAGCAACCCACAGGCACCAATCTAAGGTTTTGGTACAAAGATTGGATACAAGAGATGAACTAGGGTTTGAGAGGAGATGGTGCTGGTTAAGATGTTGATGGATATTGACCCCCTCCCAATGAGAGGATCGTTGGTGATGACGATGATGATGATTTCCCCCTCCCGGTGGAAAGTTTCCCCGGCAGAACAGCTCCGCCGGAGCCCTAGATTGGTTCCACCAAGGTTCCGCCTCGTGGCAGCGGAGTTTCATCCCGTAAGCTTGCTTATGATTCTTTCCAGGGTAAAAGCATTCATATAGCAGAAGATGGCCACCGGAGGGCTGCCAGGGGGCCCATGAGGCAGGGGGCGCGCCCAGGGGGTAGGGCGTGCCCCCCACCATCGTGGCCAGGATGTGGGGCCCCTCTGGTACTTCTTCCACTCAATATTTATTAATTCCAAAAATGACTTCTGTGGAGTTTCAAGACTTTTGGAGCTGTGCAGAATAGGTCTCTAATATTTGCTCCTTTTCCAGCCTAGAATCCCATCTGCCGGCATTCTCCCTCTTCATGTAAACCTTATAAAATAAGAGAGAATAGCCATAAGTATTGTGACATAACATGTAATAACAGCCCATAATGCAATAAATATCAATATAAAAGCATGATGTAAAATGGACGTATCAACTCCCCCAAGCTTAGACCTCGCTTGTCCTCAAGCGGAAGCTAATATCGAAAAATATGTCCACATGTTTAGAGATAGAGGTGTCGATAAAATAAAATACGGACTTGAGGGCATCATGATCATTCTTATAACAACAACATAAATGTATTTTGTCATATGATTTCTTATGCTCAAGTAACAATCTATCCACAATGTCAAGTATGAATTAGAAACTTCATTGAGAACCAACAAACTATGATCTCGGTCATTGAAGCAATTGCAATTTATCATAACATCGGAAAGAGTCAATATAAGAGCTTTTCAGCAAGTCAACATACTCAACTATCATTTAGTCTTTCACAATTGCTAACACTCATGAAATACTTATGGTTATGGAGTTTTAATCGGACACAGAGAAAGATAGGGGCTTATAGTGTCGCCTCCCAACCTTTCGCATCAAGGGTAATGTCAACAATAATAGTTCATCCTAACTTACATCCAAGTGGATATAGGTATCAGGATCTTTCCAACACGAGGTGCTTGCCAAAGGATAAAATGTAAAAAGGAAAGGTGAAGATCACCATGACTCTTGTATAAGACAGAAAGTAAAAGATAGGCCCTTCGCAGAGGGAAGCAGAGGTTGTCATGTGCTTTTATGGTTGAATGCAAGGAATCTTAATGCAAAAGAACATCACTTTATATTGCCACTTGTGATATGAACCTTTATTATGCAGTCCGTCGCTTTTATTACTTCCATATCACAAGATCATATAAAGCTTATTTTATCCACACTAATAAGTCATACATATTTAGAGAGCATTTTTTATTGCATGCAACATGACAACTTACTTGAAGGATCTTACTCAATCCATAGGTAGGTATGGTGGAATCTCATGGCAAAACTGGGTTTAAGGATATTTGGAAGCACAAGTAGTATCTCTACTTGGTGCAAGGAATTTTTCTAGCATGAGGGGGAAAGGCAAACTCAACATGTTGGATGATCCATGACAATATACTTTAATTAAGATGTGAGAAAACATAACCCATTAGGTTGTCTTCCTTGTCCAACATCAACTCTTTAGCATGTGATACTTTAATGAGTGCTCACAATCATAAAAGATGTCCAAGATAGTATATTTATATGTGAGAACCTATCTTTCTTTATTACTTCCTATTAATTGCAACGATGACCAAAACTATGTTTGCCAACTCTCAATAACTTTTATATATCATACTCTTTATATGTGAAGTCACTGCTCTCCATAAGATCAATATGATCTCTTCATTTATTTTTATTCTTTCTTTTACTTTTATTCCCTCAATATCATAGCAAGATAGCAAAGCCCTTGACTCAACACTAATCTTTATTATATATAGCTCACGGACTCGATTGCATAGAGGGATCATAAAGCAAAACTCAAGACTAATTCATACCAAAACTTTATTCTACTGGATCAAGATATTACCAAAAGGACCGAACTAAGAAAAATGGTAAAGGTAGGTGTGTCATGGTGATACTATACTGGGGCACCTCCCCCAAGCTTGGCAGTTGCCAAGGGGAGTGCCCATACCCATGTGTTTTATGTCCTCGGACGTGGTGATAATGGAGTTGTTGATGATATAGGCTTCTTCCTTAATTTGCACTTGAGGATGAAATTTTGCTCCCTTAGATCATTGATGTCCTTCTCAAGGCTTAATATCCTTTTGCATAGTTCCTGTTTGTTCTCCTGCAAGAGATAAAAAGGGGTAAACTCGATCTTAGGTTTCTTTGCTCTATGAGGGAGGCTTGAATTTTTAAACTCCACATGCATGTCCCCAGGTTGAGGTAATGGGACTTCATCCTCATCTAAGCTCGTCTCCTCCTTTCCTTTAGGCTTGTAGTCTTCCTCTTCCTCAGTGGTCCAGCCACAATGCTCCAAGTCCCCGTAGATTTTAGGGTCTGCAAGGTAATCAGCCACATAGCTTTCTCCCTCCGAATCCCGAGATGACATATTGTTCTGATCTGCGGCAGAAACAGCTCGAAACAAAAACAGAGGATATTTGCATGATACAGTAGGTTATATAATGAATTTTTACTGACCAAAAGAAGTATCATGCAAGAAAACGGAGTCTCGAGAGCACACGAGGTGCCCACGAGGCTGGGGACACGCCTAGGGGGGTAGGGCGCGCCCTTCACCCTCATGGATGCCTCGTGTTGTTCCTGGACTACTTCTTATTTTCCTATTTTCTTAAATATTAATTGCTATTAGAATTGTTTTGGAGTCAGTTTACTTACCGTACCACATACCTATTCCTTTTCGGAGTCTGAAATGTTCTAGAAAGTGTCCCTTATGTATTCCTCCGGGGTTACGGTTTCAATAACATTAGTTTCAACATTTATAGGATTACCTGAGATATAATGTTTGATTCTTTGACCATTCACCACCTTCGGATTTGTTCCTTCAAAGTTGTTGATTTTTATTGCACCGGAACGATAGACCTCCTCGATAACGTAAGGGCCTTCCCATTTAGAGAGAAGTTTTCCTGCAAAAAATCTTAGCTGAGAGTAGAATAGCAACACATAATGACCTACGTTAAACTCACGCTTTTGTATCCTTTTGTCATGCCATCTTTTCACTTTTTCTTTAAATAGTTTGGCATTCTCGTAAGCCTGGGTTCTCCATTCATCAAGTGAGCTAATGTCAAATAACCTCTTCTCACCGGCAAGTTTGAAATCATAATTGAGCTCTTTAATAGCCCAATATGCCTTATGTTCTACTTCGAGAGGTAAGTGACATGCTTTTCCATAAACCATTTTATATGGAGACATACCCATAGGATTCTTATATGCAGTTCTATAAGCCCATAATGCATCATCAAGTTTCTTGGACAAATTCTTTCTAGATCTCTTAACAGTCTTGACCACTAGACTGAGGTTGATAAGAAGATGCAATTATATGATTAACATCATACTTAGCAAGCATTTTACGAAAAGCACCATGAATAAAATGTGAACCACCATCAGTCATTAAATATCTAGGGACTCCAAACCTTGGAAAATTAACTTCTTTAAGCATCTTAATAGAGGTGTTATGATCAGCATTACTAGTTGGAATAGCTTCTTCCCACTTAGTAACGTAATCAATAGCAACTAAAATATGTGTATACCCATTAGAGGCAGGAAAAGGTCCCATATAATAAAAGCCCCAAACATCAAACGGTTCAATAACAAGAGAATAATTCATACGCATTTCTTGACGTATACTAATATTACTAATTCTTTGACATTCATCAGAAGACAATACAAACTTACGGGCATCCTTGAAAAGAGTAGGCCAATAAAAACCGGATTGCAATACATTATGTGCAGTTCTATCTCCAGCGTGGTGTCCTCCGTAAGCCTCGGAGCAACAATTGCGTAGGATCTGTTCTTATTCATGCAAAGGTACACAACGTCTAATAACACCATCTACTCCTTATTTATAAAGGTGTGGATCATCCCAAAAGTAATGTTTTAAATCATAGAAAAACTTTTTCTTTTGCTGGTATGTGAAACTAGGTGGTATGAATTTAGCAACAATGTAATTAGCATAATCAGCATACCATGGAGCAGTACGAGAAGTATTTATGATAGCTAATTGTTCATCAGGAAAGCTATCATCAATAGATAGTGGGTCATCAAGAACATTCTCTAACCTAGAAAAGTTGTCTGCAACGGGGTTCTCAGCTCCCTTTCTATCAATAATATGCAAATCAAGTTCTTGTAGTAGGAGAACCCATCTAAAAAGTCTAGGTTTAGCATCTGTCTTTTCCATAAGATATTTCATAGCAGCATGATCAGTGTGAATAGTTACTTTAGAATCAACAATGTAAGGTCTGAACTTATCACAAGCAAATACAACTGCTAAGAATTCTTTTTCGGTAGTAGCATAATTTCTCTGGGCACTGTCTAGAGTTTTACTAGCATATTGAATAACATTTCATTTCTTATCAACTCTTTGTCCTAGAACAACACCTACATCATAATCACTAGCATCACACATAATTTTAAAGGGTAAATTCCAATCAGGTGGCTGAACAATAGGTGCAGAAACCAAAGCTTTCTTAAGTATTTCAAATGCTTCTACACAATCATCATCGAAGACAAAAGGAATATATTTTTGTAATAGATTAGTTAGAGGCCTAGAAATTTTAGCAAATTCCTTAATGAACCTTCTATAAATCTGGCATGACCAAGGAAACTTCTTATACCTTTGATGTCCTTGGGACACGACATATTTTCAATTGCATCAACTTTAGGTTTCTCAACTTCAATACCTCTTTCAGAAATTTTATGCCCCAAGACAATGCCTTTATTAACCATAAAGTGGCACTTCTCACAATTCAAAACAAGACTAGTATCTTAGCATCTTTGCAAAACTCATTCAAGGTTGCTTAAACAATCATCAAAAGAGGATCCATAAACGGAGAAATCATCCATGAATACCTCAAAAATCTTTTCACAAAAGTCAGAGAATATAGCCATCATGTATCTTTGAAAGGCAGCAGGTGCATTACATAAACCAAAAGGCATACGTCTATAAGCAAAAGTACCAAAAGGGCAAGTAAAAGTGTTCTTTTCTTGATCCTCCGCTGACACAGGTATTTGAGAGAAACCAGAGTAACCATCTAGAAAGCAAAAATGTGTATGTTTGGATAGTCTTTCTAGCATTTGATCAATAAAAGGTAAAGGGTAATGATCTTTTTAGTAGCTTTATTTAACTTACAGAAATCAATTACCATCCTATAACCTGTAATTATTCTTTGCAGGATCAATTCATCTTTATCATTAGGAACGACAGTGATACCTCCCTTCTTAGGGACACAATGGACAGGACTTACCCACTGACTATCAGCAACTGGATAAATTATACCTGCCTCAAGGAGCTTTAGTATTTCCTTTCTTACCACTTCTTTCATCTTAGGATTTAACCGTCGTTGTTGATCAATAACTGGTTTGGTGTCTTCCTCCAATTCTATTTTTTGTTGGCGTAGCGTGGGACTAATGCCCTTAAGATCATCAAGAGTGTATCCAATAGAACCACGGTGCTTCTTCAGAGTTTTCAATAATCTCTCCTCTTCCTGCTCTGAAAGGTTAGCACCAATGATAACATGATATATCTTCTTTTCATCAAGATAAGCGTATTTAAGAGCATCAGGTGATGGTTTAAGCTCAAACACGGGATCACCCTTGGGTGGTGGAGGATCCCCTAGGATTTCAACCAACAAGTTGTGTTTCAAAATAGGTCCCTGTTTAAAGAATACTTCATCTATTTCCCTTCTTTCATTCATAAACATATCATTTTCATGGTCTAGCAAATATTGTTCTAACGGATTATTAGCAGCCACGGCAATAGAAGCAAGACCAATAATTTCATCCTTACTAGGCAATTATTTATCATGGGGTTGTCTACGAAATTTAGCAAAATTGAACTCATGAGACATATCTCCCAAACCAATAGTAACAACATCCTTTTCGCAATCTATCCTAGCATTAACAATATTCAAGAAGGGTCTACCAAATATAATGGGACAAAATTCATATTGTGGGGAACCAAGAACAAGAAAATCAGCATGATATTTAACTTCCCCACACAAGACTTCAACATCTCTAACAATCCCAATTGGTGAAATAGTATATCTATTGGCAAGCATAATTGTAACATCAATTTCTTCTATCTCAGCAGGTGCAATATCATGCATAATTTCTTTGTATAAGGAATGAGGTATTGCACTAGCACTAGAACCCATATCACATAAGCCATGATAAAAATGATCTCCTATTTTAACATAAATAACAGGCATGCCTACAACAGGTCTATGTTTCTTAGCATCGGGTCTAGCAATTGTAGCAGCTTCATCACAGAAGTAAATAACATGCCCTTCAATATTATCAGAAAAGAGATCTTTAATCAGAGCAATACTAGGTTCAACTTTAATTTGCTCAGGTGGTGTATACATTCTAGTATTACTCCTACGAACCATAGTTGAAGCTTTAGCATGATCCTTTATCCTAACAGGGAAAGGTGGTTTCTCAATATAAGTGGAAGGAACAATAGGATCATTATAAGTGATAGTCTTTCCTTCAACTGTAATAGGTGCAACTACTTTTACTTCAGTGGGAGGATTATATTTAAACCACTTCTCCTTAGGGAGGTCAACATGAGTAGCAAATGATTCATAGAAAGAAGCTACTATCTCAGAGTCTAGTCCATATTTAGTGCTAAATCCACAAAAAGCATCGGTATCCATAAAAGATTTAACACAATCAAACTTAGGTGTAATACCTGAATCCTTACCTTCGTCGGAGTCCCAATCTTCAGAGTTGCATTTAATTCTTTCCAATAAATCCCATCTGAATTCAACAGTCTTCATCATAAAGGAACCAACACAAGAAGTATCGAGCATGGAGCGATAGTTGAGAGAAAGCCGAGCATAATTTTTTTGAATAATCATTTCTCTTGAGAGCGCATGATTGGAGCATGAATATAACATTGACTTAAGCCTCCCCAAGCTTGAGCGATGCTTTCTCCTTCGCGAGCCCAAAAGTTATATATATAATTACGATCACGATGAACAAGATGCATAGGATAAAACTTCTGGTGAAATTCCAATTTCACTTGTTTGTAGTCCCATGATCCCATATCATCACATAGCCTATACCATGTCAATGCATCTCCCTTCAAAGATAAAGGGAAGAACTTCTTCTTGATAACATCATCAGGCATACTTGCAAGCTTAAATAACCCACAAACTTCATCCACATAGATCAGGTGTAAATCGGGATGCAATGTTCTATCTCCTGTAAAGGGATTAGCTAGCAGTTTCTCTACCATACCCAAGGGAATTGCAAAGTAAACATTTTCAGTAGGTTCAGTAGGTTTAGGAGTAACTCCTTGCTCTACTGATTGGGGTGAAGATACCCGGAACAAGCCCCTCAAAGGATTGGTTTCCATAGTAACAAGTGACAGTAAATTTCAGCACACAATATAAATGTTTCCTTACCAAGTTCCACTTACCAAAGGCACTTCTCTCCCCAGCAACGGCACCAGAAAAGAGTCTTGATGACCCACAAGTGTAGGTATCTATCGTAGTACTTTCGATAAGTAAGGGTGTCGAACCCAACGAGGAGCACAAGGAAATGACAAGCGGTTTTCAGTAAGGTATTCTCTGGAAGCACTGAAATTATCGGTAACAGATAGTTTTGTGATAAGATAATTTGTGACAGGTAACAAGCAATAAAAGTAAATAAGGTGCAGCAAGGTGGCCCAATCCTTTAGCAAAGGACAAGCCTGGACAAGTTCTTATATAGAGAAAAGCGCTCCTGAGGACACATGGGAATTATCGTCAAGCTAGTTTTCATCAAGCTCATATGATTCGCGTTCGTTACTTTGATAATTTGATATGTGGGTGGACCGGTGCTTGGGTACTTCCCTTTCTTGGACAATCATCCCACTTATGATTAACCCCTATTGCAAGCATGCGCAACTACAAAATAAGTATTAAGGTAAACCTAACCATAGCATGAAACATATGGATCCAAATCAGCCCCTTACGAAGCAACACATAAACTAGGGTTTAAGCTTATGTCACTCTAGCAACCCATCATCTACTTATTACTTCCCAATGCCTTCCTCTAGGCCCAAATAATGGTAAAGTGTCATGTAGTCGATCTTCACATAACACCACTAGAGGAGAGACAATGTACATCTCATAAAAATATCGAACGAATACCAAATTCACATGACTACTAATAGCAAGACTTCTCCCATGTCCTCAGGAACAAACGTAACTACTCACAAAGCATATTCATGTTCATGATCAGAGGGGTATTACTATGCATTAAGGATCTAAACATATGATCTTCCACCAAATAAACCAACTAGCATCAACTACAAGGAGTAATCAACACTACTAGCAACCCACAGGTACGAATCTGAGGGTTTGGTACAAAGATTGGATACAAGAGATGAACTAGGGTTTGAGAGGAGATGGTGCTGGTGAAGATGTTGATGGAGATTGACCCCCTCCCGATGAGAGGATCGTTGGTGATTATGATGATGATGGTTTCCCCCTCCCGGAGGAAAGTTTCCTCGCTGAACAGCTCCGCCAGAGCCCTAGATTGGTTCCGCCAAGATTCTGCCTCGTGGCGGCGGAGTTTCGTCCCATAAGCTTGCTTATGATTTTTCCAGGGTAAAAGACTTCATATAGCAGAAGATGGCCACAAGAGGGCTGCCAGGGGGCCCACGAGGAAGGTGGCGCGCCCAGGGGGGTAGGGCGTGCCCCCACCCTCGTGGCCAGGGTGTGGGCCCCCTCTGGTACTTCTTACGCTCAATATTTATTATTAATTCCAAAAATGACTTTCATGGAGTTTCAGGACTTTTGGAGCTGTGCAGAATAGGTCTCTAATATTTGCTCCTTTTCTAGCCCAGAATCCCAGCTACCGGCATTCTCCCTCTTCATGTAAACCTTATAAAATAAGAAAGAATAGCCATAAGTATTGTTACATAACGTGTAATAACAGCCCATAATGCAATAAATATCGATATAAAAGCATGATGCAAAATGGACGTATCACCCGCCCCTCCAACTTATATAAGGAGGGGCAGGGCACCCCAAGAGGGGGTGGGGGTCTTTTTGGACAAGTCTAGATAGACAGACAAGTCAATAGCTCTCGAAATAGAGCACCCCCGTAATCGTGATCATCATCATCAATATCAATGAAGCAGGATGTAGGCTTTTACCTCCATCGTGAGGGGCAGAACCTGGGTAAAACCTCGCGTCTCTTGTCCCACTCAACCCCTCTCAAGCCACCACATAGATGTGTTGGCCTCGTGACTAAGTCTTGACACTAAGGACATCTGTCGTGACAAATCCTCGACACTTGGTGTTTAAACAAATTAAAGTTCGAGCAGCATATTTGTTGTAGTATGATAAATTGAACCACATATGAACTGTTACTCTGTTCATTTCAAAATATTGTGCACATTAGCCATGGTAAAATTAAGCAAGCTTTGGTCAAAATCTGTGGCGCTCATTATGTTCACGGCAACCATAGGGGAACCATATCCCCTTCGGCCTTGGTCCGAAGGCGAGGAGTGGGTGTGTCACACCCACAAACCTAGCCACCAAAAAATAACAATACAAAAAGAGCCAGAACTAGCTGTAACTGCCAACCTCCACAAAACATTGATGCCAGACTCAGAACTGAGGAGCACCCAACAACCACAGTGCCACTCTCCCAAAGAACCATACGTCCATGGGAGGTCCAATGAGGTCAAAACACACAAGGCACCATCTCCGCCCTACCCGAGACCAGTTTTGGGTTTTCTCTAGAGCTCCTGATTTGGGTGAAGAGGAGAGACATCAATGGTGCCTCTAGGGAGAAATTTAACACACACACACACACATACAATTGTGTCACAGTGTCCAGAGAACCAACCGAAGATAGATAAGGCAGGTGTGGGGGCGAACGAGTTGAGGAGGATAGGATCTTGACCTTCTAATCTGGAGGGGATGGGGGGAAATATGGGTCGAGACCACAACCAACCCAATCCTAGCCACTCATGTAGAAAACATAGCCATCTAGCACATCCGACACATGCTATCTTGCCATCTAGGGTGCCTCCTAGGTTTCTTGGGTGGTCTACAAGGGAATGAAGCGGCAAAACCCTCACCACGACCTTCATCGCCAAGCATGCAATCTTTCCCTATGAACACCTCCAATGGAAACATGAGAGGGAGAGGGTGGAGGGGGTGGCAGTGTTGGGGAAACCCCTAGTCGCCTCAGAGTCCCCGGATTCACTGGAATGATAGTAAAAATCTCCAAGCCAACCAAGCAAAAGTTGTATCAAAATATCAAGAGGCCTTGGGAGAAAAATGTGAGGGCCCTCAAAACATCCCAAGGGCATCCACTAGCAAGCAACATACACTGAACTCAAAAATCTCTCAAGAAATTTGTCGCATTCATTTCTATAGTTGATCCATTTTCTTTAGAGAGAAAGACGATCCTATTATTAGTCACCCTAGAAAGAATAGGTTTTGACGTAAATCTTCTTAGATCCTGACCTAGGTCAGAAGAAAGAAACTAGAAAGAAGAATGAAACCACAATGGAATTGTGGAATTACCTCACCAGCCATGATTCCTGGGGTGAGCTGCCTTGAGGACGTGATTTAGGTCCACGGTGGTGTTTAATAGGTGGGATGTAGAATGATGATTGTTTGGGGGTACCTATGTTGAGGTAGATAAGGTGATATTTATAGAGAATGAAAGAAGCACAATTGCAAATACTCTTTATATTGGTAAATAAAAAGGTGTGGAGGTATCAATTAATGGTCAATGTAAACCATGGTGTCTATTCATGCGGCGATGGAAATGCAGGCAAATTCTAAATTCACCCATTTTTAGATCAAACAGGAAGTAAGTTAGTACAGAGATATGACCAATACATGGCTATATTTATGGGTTATGCAAACATATACGGGTAATAGTTATTTTTGATAAAATTTATTAGCGTCAGTCAAATTGTTTTTCTTGAGAGAATATAGTAGCAGTAATTTCGTTGGAGAGGATTTTGTTATTTTAACTAGCATTATGTATGTGATGGGACATATGTTTATCGACAACAAATGGATTTGTTGTTATCAATGAATTCGTTTCATTGATGATATTTTGTGCTATTTCATTTTTAGTAGATTTTGACATTTATTTTGCAACAAATCTATGTGGTGAGATAAAAATGTTAACTATTCAGTAAAGAAGATGGGGATCAAAAATAGTACACGCTATCGATGAGGACCTTTTCTGTTCTTCACAAATGAGTCTACTAGACATATGCCTCAAAAGTTTTATTAAAAAATTCTACAAGAAATGCTTAAATATCTTATGTTAAGGACGACGTTCATGGTTAAGATTATGAATCATTTGACTATAATGAATACAACATAACTCTATGGAGGTCACGGGCATAACTTAGAAAGATGGACATGAAAAGTAAATTAGTTCACTATAAATGTGACATACACTTGGTCATATTTATTTAGTTTTGACTGTATATGTGGTGTACACATAAAAGGTAAATTTGGTAATTGTAAATATCACAAACACATAAAAAGTAAAATAATTACTATAAATGTTACATACACATAAATACTTTGGTGTTTGGGAGATGCGACTGAGCTCCTGAGCATGCATATACAAAAAGGCTTGTGTAATGAAAGTGAACAATTAGATTCAAAACATGGGTGATTGATTAACAACCCACACTCAAAACAATCGAGGATCAAACAATGCCATGTGGAAATATCACATTATTAAGCACCATGCATGACACATCGACATCCATAGAGTTGATACTGCCACATTACCTACTTGCTGCCACTGCCACTAGTATAGTAGCAGTAATCACAATCCGACACAACCATCTCCCCGAACCATTATCTCTTAGACTTTGCAGCAGTCGACAATAAGTTCTTTCACATGGTCTCCTGAACATTCTTGACCATGACAAAGTAGAGCTTCAACATTGATAGATTTGCCACATACAACGAGTTGTCCTGCATGAACTTCTCATCATTGCCGCGAGCCCATGCTATCTTCCTGTTTGGCAACAAGTATTGGTTATACATCTTGGACAAGCTACCCTGCATCATCACCAGTTGCTCCATCTCTAGGCGCAACTGCGGGATGCTTGTCTCATCCATGACCAAGATGCGGCTGCTGCCATGCGAAATGTCCTATGGCTATTAGCTAGAGCGTCGGGCACTAGGGTACGTGTCTTACAATAATGATTCCTCGACAAAGCTCTTGTGGATCATCTCAAACTCCTATTTCACTGGAACCTTGAGACATTTCACACATTTGTAGCATCGGACCATGCGCATGCTGAAGTAGTACTTCTAACCTTGTTTCGTCTGTCAAATCACCAAAAGTTATTTAAGGGTGACACATGCACTAGTTGTTTCTTGTATTAGGTAAGAAAAATATATTATATGAAGTACGGATTTGAATTTACATGGTTTGGAAATCCGATGAATTATCTGATTATGTAAGAATATCAATGTAGATTGTTATGAAATCTAAAGAACGAAAAAATAAGAAGAAATGGCGGGCACGCGTAGAATTTTCTCAAGTTCCATATTACCAACTTGTCAAAGGAACTCATGTACTTAATCCATTTATCCTAATTATAAGGCTGATTAGTAAACAAATAAGATTTCCTTGCTATAGCTTCGTGTTTAAACAAATTATAATTCGAGCAACATATTTGCTGTAGTATGATAAATTGAGCCACATATGAACAGTTACTCCCTTTATTTCAAAATATTGAGAACATTAGCCATGGTAAAATTTTGCAAGCATTGGTCAAAAGCTGTGGCGCTCATTATGTTCGTGGAAACCCTAGGGTAACCCTAGCCCCTTCTGCCTTGGTCCGAAGGCGAGGAGACGGTGGGTCACTCCCACACACCTGTCCACCAAAGACAACAATGCAAAAAGAGTCAGAACTAGCTGTAACTGCCAACCTCCATAAAAAATTCATGTTCGGACTCAAAACTAAGGAGCACCCAACAAGTCCAGTGCCACTCTCCCAAAGAACCATATGTCCACACGAGGTCCAATGAGGTCAAAACTCCCAAGGCACCATTGCCGCCCAACCCGAGACCGTTTTTGGGATTTTGCTAGAGCTCTAGATCATGGTGGAGAGGAGAGACCTCAATGGTGCCTCTAGGGAGAAATTTAAAACACACACACGCACACGCACACGCACACACACACACAATTGTGTCCATTGTCCAGAGAACCAATAGAGGATATTTTTATAGACTCGAGCTTACACCACCAACCCCCGCTAGCACCTGATCAACCAACCGAGGCTGCAAAAGGGACAAGGAAGGTGTGGGGGCGAATGAGTTGAGGAGGATATGATCTTGACCTTCTAATCTGGTGGGTAAGGGGGGAAATCTTGGTCGAGACCAGAACCAACCGAATCCTAGCCACTCGTGTAGAAAAGGTAGCCGTCAACCACATCCAACGCATGCTATCTTGCCATCTAGGGTGCCTCCTAGGTGTCCTGGGTGGTCCGCAAGGGAATGAAGCGGCAAAAACCTTACCACGACCTTTTTCGCCAAGAACACAAGCTCACCCTATGAACACCTCTGATGTCAACATGAGAGGGAGAGGGTGGAGGGTGTGGCAGTGTTGGGGAAACCCCTACTCGCCCAAGAGTCCCCAGATTCACTAGAATGATAGGAAAATGCTCGAAGCCAACCAAGCACAAAGTTGTATCAAAATATCAAGAGGCCTTGGGAGAAAAATTTGAGGGCCCTCAAAACATCCCAAGGACATCCACTAGCAAGCAGCGCAGACTGAACTCAAAAATCTCTCAAGAAATTTATCGCATTCATTTCTATAGTTAATCCATTTTCTTTAGAGCAAAATATGATCCTATTATTAGTCACCCTATAAAGAATAGGTTTTCACATAAATCTGCTTAGATCCTGAGCTAGGTCAAAATAAAGAAACTAGAAAGAAGAATGAAACCATGATCGAATTGTAGAATTACCACATCAGCCATGATTCCTCGGGTGAGCTGCCTTGAGGACGTGATTTAGGTCCATGATGGTGGTTAATAGGTGGGAGGTAGAATGATGATAGTTTGGGGGTACTTATGTTGAGGTAGATAAGGTGATATTTATAGAGAATGAAAGAAGCACAATTGCAAATACTCTTTATATTGGTAAATAAAAAGGTGTGGAGGTATCAATTAATGGTCAATATAAACCATGGTGTCTATTCATGCGGCGATGGAAATGTAGGCAAATTCTAAATTCACCCATTTTTAGATCAAACAAGAAGTAATTTACTATAGAGATATGATCGATACGTGGCTATATTTATGGGTTATGCAAACATATACAGGTAATAGTTGTTTTTGATAAAAAATATTAGCATCAGTCAAATTGTTTTTCTTGAGAGAATACAATAGCACTAATTTTGTTGGAGAGGATTTTTTCATTTTAACTAGCATTATGTATGTGATGAGATATATGTTTATCGACAACAAATGGATTTGTTGGTATCAATGAATTGGTTTTATTGATAATATTTTGTGATATTTCATTTTTAGTAGATTTTGACATTTATTTTGCAACAAATCTATGAAGTGAGATAAAAATGTTAACTATTCTGAAAAGAAGATGGGGATAAAAAATTGTACACGCTATTGATAAGGACCTTTTTTGTTCTTCACAAACGAGTCTATTAGACATATGCCTCCAAAGATTTATGAAAAAAATCTACAAGAAATGCTTAAATATCTTATGCTAAGAACGACATTCATGGTTAAGATTATGAATCATTTTACTACAATGAATGCAACGTAAATCTATGGAGGTCACAGACACAACTTAGAAAGATGGACATCAAAAGTAAATTAGTTCACTATAAATGTGACATACACTTGGTCATATTTATTTAGTTTTGACTATATATATGGTGGACACATAAAAGGTAAATTTGCTAATTGTAAATATCACAAACACATAAAAATAAAAAATTTACTATAAATGTTACATACACATAAAGAATTTGGTGTTCGGGAGATGCGGCTGAGCTCCTGAGCATGCATATACGAAAAGGCATGTGTAATGAAGGTGAACAATTTAATTCAAAACATGAGTGATTAATTAACAACCCACACTCAAAACAATTGAGGATCAAACAATGTCATGCAGAAATATCACATTATTAATCACCATGCATGACACATCGACATCCATAGAGTTCATACTTCCACATTACCAACTTGCTGACACTGCCACTAGTATAGTAGCAGTAATCACAATCTAACACAACCATCTCCTCGAACCATTATCTCTAAGCCTTTGCAGCGACCGACAGTAAGTTCTTTAACACGGTCTCCTTAACATTCTTGAGCATGACAAAGTAGAGCTTCAACGTCGATAGCTTTGCCACATACATCGAGTTGTCCAGCATGAACTTCTCATCATTGCCACCGGCCCACGCTCGCTTCCTATTTGGCAGCAAGTATTGGTTGTACATCTTGGACAAGCCACCCTGCATGATAACCAGTCGCTCCATCTCTAGGCGCAACCGCAGGATGCTTGTCTCATCCATGACCTAGATGCGGCTGCTGCCATGCAAAATGTCCTCTGGCTATTGGCCAGAGCGTCGGTGTCGGTGTACTAGAGTAGGGGTACCCTATTACCCCGAACTCGTGCACGGGCAGTTGCAGCGCCCCGCGGCAAGGCTTGTCGGGTGACCGCCAGGACCCTCCGTGGTTCCCTTGAAGACCATTCAAGAACAAAGTATCCAAATCAAGGCCCCGGCAAGAGGAGCTTGCCGGGAAGGCCAACCAAGGCCCCGGCAGGAGGAGCTTGCCGGGAAGAGACAAGACCCAAGCAAGAGGAGCTTGCCGGGAAGGCCACTCAGGACATAACAAGAAAGCTTGCCGCGACGTGCTCTGCGTCCCGGCAAGAACCGGCGAGCGACAAGCTTCCAGACGCGACAAGACGACGGCCGCGGCAAGGAGCTTGCCGCGGGAAACCCCCACTTCGTGCCCGCGCTCCAGCGCACCTGCTAACGTGTCGCTCTGGGACTCTCCCAGAGCGCACGTGGCGGAAGGCCATGCAGCTAGGGGTACGTGGTGGCAAGCAGAGATGAAGAGAAGCCCATCGTGGCAAACGGTGGCACTCCTAACGGTCACCTTTTGCACTGTCAAGGAGACTCAGACAGGCATTTAATGCCCTTGTCCCCTGCCGTCAGAGTTAGGTAGGGTGCACTGTATCCACAGTAGCGGTAGCTGCACCTACCGCATCCTTTTCCATTTTTACCCTTCTTGTCTACGTTGCCCCCTATCGGTGACCCCTTTGAGTATAAAAGGAGGCCCAAGCGCAACGTAGAAAGGGTTCCGGGGTTCAGAAGTTCAGAGGTTAGGCCAGTTCGGCTCGTTTAACGCCAGGAACACTCTCTCGCTCAGTCTGGCAGCGTCCATCGCTCTTGAGCAAGAATTCAATATACACAAACAAGCAGCAGTAGGGTTTTACGCATCCGTGCGGCCCGAAGCTGGGTAAAATCGCCCCGCGTGCACTGCCTCGATCCGCTCTTTGTGCGCTCTCCGCCCCCCACCGAACCAAAAAGGGGCCCTGTCCCCATAGGTGTTGGCGGGAATCAGCATGGCCCCCGGCATCTCTGGCGCGCCAGGTAGGGGGCGTCGAGATCGTACGAACCTGATCTGGCGTGCACGCAAGCTAGATCTTCACCGTCATGGCTCCCAAGGACCAGGCTAGCAAAAGAACGACGCCAGTGCGACGACGGGAAAAGCTAAGTTATGCAAAACTTTAGATATTTCCTTACTATTTAAGGTTATCCGCCTCGGAGATCTTGTTCTTTGTATGGAAAACCTGTGCGCGGAGGAATCAACTCGTAGCTAGTCGCGCCCTTATTTTGTTTCGAGTCCGCTCAACAAATTAAGTGAGCTGCTAGCGCCCTTACTTTGCTTCGAGTCCGCTCAGCAACTTAAGTGAGCTGCTAGCGCCCTTACTTTGTTTCGAGTCCGCTCAACAACTTAAGCGAGCTGCAACTAGTTGCGACAAGATTGCTTGTCGGTAGCAACCCTGCCAGCAGGCTGCTGAAGTTCCGCACTCGGCGCTCGCGGCAAGGGTGCCTGCACCGGCAAGTTTCCCTAGAAAGCGTAAGGTGGACGTACAAAGAGAGGTTGAACACGAAGATAGCATGCGCTATTTATTTGAGATTTCTGCATAGACCTGTATGCCGAGGAGCCTTCTCGGGGCTAGTTGCGCTCCATGTTGCCTCGAGTCCGCTCGGCAACTTGTGCGGTTGCGCTAGAACCAAGAAGGTAAACCTTTCCGGGAGGCGTTGTTCCCGAATAGCCGCTAAGGGCCCATTCCCTCAAGCGCTACTGGCTGGATCGTACGCACCGGAAAGCATTCCAGCAGGCATAGGGAATATGCAGCAAAAGTCGAAATTCGCAAGCAAGTTGAGTGCACTTCGGATGCTAATCACTTGCTATGTTTGAACGCATTTTTGGCCCGGGAGCTGGCAACGCCCTTAGGGCCAACATCTTCGGCGTCAAGAACGACGAAGTTCTTCGCCATAAGCCTTTCCGGCAACGATCTTGCCGGGAGCCGGCGTCAAGAACGACGAAGTTCTTCGCCATAAGCCTTTCCGGCAACGATCCGGCCGGGAGCCGGCATCAAGAACGACGAAGTTCTTCGCCATAAGCCTTTCCGGCAATGATCTTGCCGGGAGCCGGTGTCAAGAACAATGAAGTTCTTCGCCATAAGCCTTTCCGGCAACGATCTTGCCGGGAGCCGGTGTCAAGAACAATGAAGTTCTTCGCCATAAGACTTTCCGGCAACGATCTTGCCGGAAGCCGGTGTCAAGAACAACGAAGTTCTTCGCCAAAAGCCTTCCTGGCAACCAGCTTGCCGGAAGCCGGCATCGAGAACGTCAAAGTTCTCTGATGAAGATAAAAGCCTTCCTGGCAACCAGCTTGTCGGAAGCCGGCATCGAGAACGTCAAAGTTCTCTGCTGAAGATAAAAGCCTTCCTGGCAACCAGCTTGCCGGAAGCCGGCATCGAGAACGTCAAAGTTCTCTGCTGAAGATAAAAGCCTTCCTGGAAACTAGCTTGCCGGAAGCCG
>NC_057795.1:468184865-468185199 GCF_018294505.1 Triticum aestivum | reverse complement strand
GTTCTTCGCCAAAAGCCTTCCTGGCAATCAGCTTGCCGGAAGCCGGCATCGAGAACGTCCAAGTTCTCTGCTGAAGATAAAAGCCTTCCTGGCAACTAGCATGCCGGAAGCCGGCATCGAGAACGTCAGAGTTCTCTGCTGAAGATAAAAGCCTTCCTGGCAATCAGCTTGCCGGAAGCCGGCATCGAGAATGTCAAAGTTCTCTGCTGAAGATAAAAGCCTTCCTGGCAACTAGCATGCCGGAAGCCGGCATCGAGAACGTCAGAGTTCTCTGCTGAAGATAAAAGCCTTCCTGGCAATCAGCTTGCCGGAAGCCGGCATCGAGAACGTCAAA
>NC_057795.1:468168024-468184855 GCF_018294505.1 Triticum aestivum | reverse complement strand
AAGCCTTCCTGGAACCAGCTTGCCGGAAGCCGGCATCGAGAACGTCAAAGTTCTCTGCTGAAGATCAAAGCCTTCCTGGCAAACAGCTTGCCGGAAGCCGGCATCGAGAACGTCAAAGTTCTCTGCTGAAGATAAAAGCCTTCCTGGCAACTAGCTTGCCGGAAGCCGGCATCGAGAACGTCAAAGTTCTCTGCTGAAGATAAAAGCCTTCCTGGCAACGAGCTTGCCGGAAGCCGGCATCGAGAACGACAAAGTTCTCTGCTAAAGATAAAAGCCTTCCCGGCAAGCCAGTGTCGCTGGGGGCTGAGAGTGCCAAGAATCGTCCACGGCAAACCAGAGTTGCCGAGGACTACACTATCAGATAAGTCTTTCATCCCTCATCATGCATCCACTTATGGACTGGGGAATGCGAAACCTCATTTCTTCCCGGAAACTGCTGTGCTCCCTCGACTCTAGGCCCTGGGGCTTGTTCTCGAGGCCAAGTTTGGTCGTAGTCGCAGCAGCAAAGGGATGAAACGAGGAGACCGCACCCACCTCGTTCCTGCCTCCGTTAAAAGCGTGAGAAAGGTTGAGCGACGTGGGAAGGCGGCAGGGCCTGTTGCCGGGAAATGAAATGTCTGTCCGAGGGATACCAAGGATTCGCTCCTTGGCGTGGGTTTAACTCGCGAGACAAATAACCCGGCAAGCATCCCCTTTTCATTAAAAAACATCCCACTCAGGTACAGTCCATAGAGGATGAAAAACATGAAAGAGAGGATTACAGATTTTAGATACAGCTAAGGCCCGAAGGCTTACAAATTAAAAAGATAAGGTGCCCGTAATCCTTTTCCTGTCCCTCTTTTCAGGAGGCAGGTCAAGGAGGCGAAAAGGGCAAAAGGAGTGCCTAAGCGAGCTATGGGTGCCAGAAGACATCAAGGGAACATCCCGGGGGCCGTCCGAAGGCTGGACGGCGACGGCGGCACCGGAAGCGGGGCTCGAAGACGGGGCGACAGGACGTCAGCACGCTGTCGAGGGCACCACGCCCTCGTACTCCGGCTTGACGGCCTTGTCGCCTGCCCTCTTCGCCTTCCGCAGCCTCCCTACGCCAGCCGCCCAAGGAGACGACCCCGGGGAGTTCAAGAAGCCGGCGACGCGGATGATGGAGTCGCCGGTGCCGCGCAAGGCGGCGCCCAACGCCTAGTCGGACCCGCTACCCCGCCGCCCACTACCCTCGTCGTCGCTGTCGATCCCCTCCTCATCGCTCTCGCTCGAGGAGGAGCCTTCGCTGTCGGAGGAGCTGTCCACGCAGCACTTCGCCCGAGTGCCGAAGCACCCGAAGGCCTTGACGGAGAGGAGATCGCCCTCCATCAACTTAAAATGGAGGGTAAACCCCTCTGTCAAGCTGTGGATGCGGGCGAACGTCTTCCACCCTCGATCAAGATACATCACATTAGGGGCTGGGAATGCAACGCGGACTCGCATGCAGCTGATCCCACAGCCCCTCATGTGCAGTCTCAGCGTCTCAGGCGGCTCCACTTCCATCGCGCGCGCAAACGGAGCTGGAAGCCGGAGGCGACGACGAGGCGCCCGGCGTAGCCTGACGAAGAACTCGCAAGGGTCGTCCCCTATATGGACCGCCGTGGGAGGAGAAGCCGCCGGCGGGGGTGAAGCTGACGCGCCGCCCCGTCCGCCTCTTCCCCGAGCGCCTCGACCTCGTCCTTGACCTCGTCCGTGGCCTCGCCCCCTCCCTCTTCCCCTCATGGCTGGCTCTGCCACCACGGGCGCGGAAGAGGGAGAGATGCGCTGTCTGGCGGCGACCCTCGCCGCCACCGATGAAGGGCCTGGGTTCCCTTTCTCCATGGCGGATGGGAGGAAGGAGAGCAGAAGCTGAAGAAAGGAGAAGATGAGAGAGTGCGGGTTTCTGTGCTCCCATCCCGCTCTTTATAAAGGAGCGAGGTGGGGGCTCGGCCGCCCCGCTCAGCGAATCAAGACACGGGAAGGGCAGGGAGTCGAGGCCAACCCGCTCGCGACGGCCCAAGTTCCCACTCCACCGTCCGTGACCTCAAGCGCATGGGAGCCGCGTGGCGGGGATGCAGAACTGAGGCGACAGATGAGGCGGCCTCGCTCCGCCCCGTGAACGCGGGGAGTGGACGTCCCGAAAACTGCGCACCGGCCCCGTCCAGTAAATGCACCACGCCCTCACACCTACCTCCGTTTAAGGAGGAGGGCGCAAACCGTCCTCATCATCGTGGCCTGGCGCATGCTCGGGGGGCTTAGCCCCACGCACGCCACCCACGATCTCTCCCACGACGCTGCGTTTGACGCGTGCCGTTCTGGGCATGCGCGGTGGGAGCGGAGTTAGATTCGGCGTGGCCTAGGCCGCGCGTGCCCGTGCACTGTTTTGGGCCTGGCCCAACAGCGCTCGGTACCGTGTATGGCCCAGGCCCGGGGGCTCCCGTCGGTGTACTAGAGTAGGGGTACCCTATTACCCCGAACTCGTGCACGGGCAGTTGCAGCGCCCAGCGGCAAGGCTTGTCGGGTGACCGCCAGGACCCTCCGTGGTTTCCTTGAAGACCATTCAAGAACAAAGTATCCAAATCAAGGCCCCGGCAAGAGGAGCTTGCCGGGAAGGCCAACGAAGGCCCCGGCAAGAGGAGCTTGCCGGGAAGAGACAAGACCCCGGCAAGAGGAGCTTGCCGGGAAGGCCACTCAAGACATAACAAGAAAGCTTGCCGCGACGCGCTCTGCGTCCCGGCAAGAACTGGCGAGCGACAAGCTTCCAGATGCGACAAGACGACGGCCGCGGCAAGGAGCTTGCCGCGGGAAACCCCCACTTTGTGCCCGCGCTCCATCTCACCTGATAACGTGTCGCTCTGGGACTCTCCCAGAGCGCACGTGGCGGGAGGCCGTGCAGCTAGGGGTACGTGGTGGCAAGCAGAGATGAAGAGAAGCCCATCGTGGCAAACGGTGGCACTCCTAACGGTCACCTTTTGCACTGTCAAGGAGACTCAGACAGGCATTTAATGCCCTTGTCCCCTGCCGTCAGAGTTAGGTAGGGTGCACTGTATCCACAGTAGCGGTAGCTGCACCTACCGCATCCTTTTCCATTTTTACCCTTCTTGTCTATGTTGCCCCCTGTCGGTGACCCCTTTAAGTATAAAAGGAGGCCCAAGCGCAACGAAGAAAGGGTTCCGGGGTTTGGAAGTTCAGAGGTTAGGCCAGTTCGGCTCGTTCAACGCCAGGAACACTCTCGCGCTCAGTCTGGCAGCGTCCATCGCTCCTGAGCAAGAATTCAATATACACAAACAAGCAGCAGTAGGGTTTTACGCATCCGTGCGGCCCGAAGCTAGGTAAAATCGCCCCGCGTGCACTGCCTCGATCCGCTCTTTGTGCTCTCTCCGCCCCCCACCGAACCAAAAAGGGGCCCTGTACCCATAGGTTTTGGCGGGAATCAGCATCGCCCCTGGCAGTCGGGCACAAGGGTACGTGTCGTACAACAATTAGTCCTCAACAAAGCTCTTCCGAATCGTCTCAAACTCCTCTTTCACTGGAATCTTGAGACATTTCACACATTTGTAGCAACAGACCATGCACATGCTGAAGTAGTACTTCAAACCTTGTTTCGTCTGTCAAATCACGAGAAGTTAGTTAAGGGTGACATATGCACTAGTTGTTTCTTGTATTAGGTAAGAAAAATATATTATATGAAGTACGGATTTGAATTTACATGATTTGGAAATCCGATGAATTATCTGATGACATAAGAATATCAATGTAGATAGTTATGAAATCTAAAGAACGAAAAAATAAGAAGAAATGACGGGCACGCATAGAATTTTCTCAAGTTCCATATTCCCAACTTGTCAAAGGACCTCTTGTACTTAATCCATTTATCCTAATTATAAGGCTGAGTAGTAAACAAACAAGATTTCTTGCACTAGCTTGGTGTTTAAACAAATTATAAGTCGAGCAGCATATTTGTTGTAGTATATGAGAAATAGAACCACATATGAACAGTGACTCCCCTCATTTCAAAATATTGTGCGCATTAGCCATGGTAAAATTTTACAAGTATTGGTAAAAAATTGTGGCGCTCGTTATGTTCATGGCAACCCTAGGGGAACCCTAGCCCCTTCCGCCTTGGTCCGAAGGTGAGGAGTCGGTGGGTCACACCCACACACCTGTCCACCAAAGAACAACAATCCAAAAAGAGTCAGAACTAGCTGTAACTGCCAACCTCCACAAAAAAAATGATGTCCGGACTCAGAACTGAGCAGCATCCAACAACCACAGTGCCACTCTTCGAAAGAACCATACGTCCGCACGAGGTCCAATGAGGTCAAAACACACAAGGCGCCATTGCTGCCCAACCCGAGACTAGTTTTGGGATTTTTCTAGAGCTCCAGATCTGAGTGGAGATGAGATACCTCAATGGTGCCTCTAGGGAGAAATTTAATACACACACACACACACAATTGTGTCGTATTGTCCAGAGAACAAACCAAGGATATTTATAGACTCGAGCTTACACCACCAACCCCCGCGAGCACCTGATCAACCGACCAAGGCTGCAAGATAGACAAGGAAGGTGTGGGGGCGAAAAAGTTGAGGACGATATGATCTTTACCTTCTAATCTGGAGGGGAAGGGGGAAATCTGGTTTGAGACCACAACCAACCGAATCCTAGCTACTCGTGTAGAAAAGGTAGCCATCAACCACATTCAACGCATGCTACCTTGCCATCTAGGGTGCCTCCTAGGTGTCTTGGGTGATCTACAAGGGAATGAAGCAGCAAAAACCTCACCACGACCTTCATCACCAAGCATGTAAGCTCGCCCTATGAACACCTCCGATGGCAACATGAGAGGGAGAGGGTGTAGGGGGTGGCAGTGTTGGGGAAACCCCAAGTCGCCTCAGACTCCCCAGATTCACTAGAATGTTAGGAAAATGCTTGAAGCCAACCAAGCACAAAGTTGTATCGAGATATCTAGAGGCCTTGGGAGAAAAATGTGAGGGCCCTCAAAACATCCCAAGGATATCCACTAGCAAGCAGCGCAGATAGAACTCAAAAATCACTCGAGAAATTTGTCGCATTCATTTCTATAGTTGATCCATTTTATTTAGAGAGAAAGACAATCCTATTATTAGTCACCATAGAAAGAATAGGTTTTCACATAAATCTGCTTAGATCCCGACCTAGGTCAGAAGAAAGAAACTAGAAAGAAGAATGAAACCACAATCGAATTGTGGAATTACCTCATCAGCCATGATTCCTTTGGTAAGCTGCCTTGAGGACGTGATTTAGGTCCACGGTGGTGGTTAATAGGTGGGAGGTAGAATGATGGTTGTTTGGGGGTACTTATGTTTAGGTAGATAACATGATATTTATAGAGAATGAAAGAAGCAAAATTGCAAATACTCTCTATATTGGTAAATAAAAAGGTGTGGAGGTATCAATTAATGGTCAATGTAAACCATGGTGTCTATTCATGCGGCGATAGAAATGTACGCAAATTCTAAATTCACCCATTTTTAGATCAGACGGGATTTCATTTACTTCAGAGATATGACCAATACATGGTTATATTTATTGATAATATTTTGTGCTATTTCATTTTTCGTAGATTTTGACATTTATTTTGCAACAAATCTATGCGGTGAGATAAAAATGTTAACTATTCTGAAAAGAAAACGGGGATACAAAATAGTAGACGCCACCATTGAGGACCTTTTCTATTCTTCACAAATGAGTCTACTAGACATATGCCTCCAAACTTTTATGAAAAAAATCTACAAGAAATGCTTAAATATCTTATCTTAAGAACGACATTCATAGTTAAGATTATGAATCATTTGACTACAATGAATGCAACATACCTCTATGTCGGTCAGGGACATAACTTAGAAAGATGGACATGAAAAGTAAATTAGTTCACTATAAATGTGACATACACTTGGTCATATTTATTAAGTTTTGACTATATATGTGGCGTACACATAAAAGGTAAATTTGGTAATTGTAAATATCACAAACACATAAAAGGTAAAAAAATACGATAAATGTTACGTACACAAAAAAACTTTAGTGTTCGGGAGATGCGATTGAGCTAGCATGCATATACAAAAAGGCATGTTTAATGAAGGTGAACAATTTGATTCAAAACATGAGTGATTAATTGACAACCCACACTCAAAGGAATCGAGGATCAAACAATGTCATGAAATAATATCACATTATTAGGCACCATGCATGACGCATCAACATCCATAGAGTTGATATTTCCACATTACCTACTTGCTGCCACTGCCAATAATATTGTAGTAGTAATCACAATCTGACACAACCATCACCTCGAACCATTATCACTTTGCCTTTGCAGTGGTCGACAGTAAATTCTTTCACACGGTCTCCTTAATGTTCTTGAGCATGACAAAGTAGAGCTTCAACATCGATAGCTTTGCCACATACAAAGAGTTGTCCTGCATGAACTTCTCATCATTGCCGCCGGCCCACCCTCGCTTCCTGTTTGGCAGCAGTATTGGTTGTACATCTTGGACAAGCCACCCTATATGATCACCAGTCGCTCCATCTCTAGGCGCAACCGCAGGATGCTTGTCTCATCAATGACCCAGATGCGGCTGCTGCCATGCAAAATGTCCTCTGGCTATTGGCCAGAGCGTCGGGCACAAGGGTACGTGTCGTACAACAATTAGTCCTCGACAAAGCTCTTCCGAATCGTCTCAAACTCCTCTTACACTGGAATCTTGAGACATTTCACACATTTGTAGCAACAGACCATGCACATGCTGAAGTAGTACTTCAAACCTTGTTTCGTTTGTCAAATCACGAGAAGTTAGTTAAGGGTGACATATGCACTAGTTGTTTCTTGTATTAGGTAAGAAAAATATATTATATGAAGTACGGATTTGAATTTACATGGTTTGGAAATCCAATGAGTTATCTGATGACATAAGAATATCAATGTAGATAGTTATGAAATCTAAAGAACAAAAAATAAGAAGAAATGGCGGGCACGCGTAGAATTTTATCAAGTTCCGTATTCCCAACTTGTCAAAGGACCTCTTGTACTTAATCCATTTATCCTAATTATAAGGCTGAGTAGTAAACAAACAAGATTTCCTTGCACTAGCTTGGTGTTTAAACAAATTATAAGTCGAGCAGCATATTTGTTGTAGTATATGAGAAATAGAACCACATATGAACAGTGACTCCCCTCATTTCAAAATATTGTGCGCATTAGCCATGGTAAAATTTTACAAGTATTGGTAAAAAAATTGTGGCGCTCATTATGTTCATGGCAACCCTAGGGGAACCCTAGCCCCTTCCTCCTTGGTCCGAAGGTGAGGAGTCGGTGGGTCACACCCACACACCTGTCCACCAAAGAACAACAATCCAAAAAGAGTCAGAACTAGCTGTAACTGCCAACCTCCACAAAAAAAATGATGTCCGGACTCAGAACTGAGGAGCATCCAACAACCATAGTGCCACTCTTCGAAAGAACCATACGTCCACACGAGGTCCAATGAGGTCAAAACACACAAGGCGCCATTGCTGCCCAACCCGAGACCAGTTTTGGGATTTTTCTAGAGCTCCAGATCTGAGTGGAGATGAGAGACCTCAATGGTGCCTCTAGGGAGAAATTTAATACACACTTACACACACAATTGTGTCGTATTGTCCAGAGAACCAACCAAGGATATTTATAGACTCGAGCTTACACCACCAACCCCCGCGAGCACCTGATCAACCGACCAAGGCTGCAAGATAGACAAGGAAGGTGTGGGGGCGAAAAAGTTGAGGCCGATATGATCTTTACCTTCTAATCTGGAGGGGAAGGGGGAAATCTGGTTTGAGACCACAACCAACCGAATCCTAGCTACTCGTGTAGAAAAGGTAGCCGTCAACCACATTCAACGCATGCTACCTTGCCATCTAGGGTGCCTCCTAGGTGTCTTGGGTGATCTACAAGGGAATGAAGCAGCAAAAACCTCACCATGACCTTCATCACCAAGCATGTAAGCTCGCCCTATGAACACCTCCGATGGCAACATGAGAGGGAGAGGGTGGAGGGGGTGGCAGTGTTGGGGAAACCCCAAGTCGCCTCAGACTCCCCAGATTCACTAGAATGTTAGGAAAATGCTCGAAGCCAACCAAGCACAAAGTTGTATCGAGATATCTTGAGGCCTTGGGAGAAAAATGTGAGGGCCCTCAAAACATCCCAAGGATATCCACTAGCAAGCAGCGCAGATAGAACTCAAAAATCACTCGAGAAATTTGTCGCATTCATTTCTATAGTTGATCCATTTTCTTTAGAGAGAAAGACAATCCTATTATTAGTCACCATACAAAGAATAGGTTTTCACATAAATCTGCTTAGATCCCGACCTAGGTCAGAAGAAAGAAACTAGAAAGAAGAATGAAACCACAATCGAATTGTGGAATTACCTCATCAGCCATGATTCCTTTGGTAAGCTGCCTTGAGGACGTGAGTTAGGTCCACGGTGGTGGTTAATAGGTAGGAGGTAGAATGATGATTGTTTGGGGGTACTTATGTTTAGGTAGATAACACGATATTTATAGAGAATGAAAGAAGCAAAATTGCAAATACTCTCTATATTGGTAAATAAAAAGGTGTGGAGGTATCAATTAATGTTCAATGTAAACCATGGTGTCTATTCATGCGGCGATAGAAATGTACAAAAATTCTAAATTCACCCATTTTTAGATTAGACGGGATTTCATTTACTTCAGAGATATGACCAATAGATGGTTATATTTTTGATAATATTTTGTGCTATTTCATTTTTCGTAGATTTTGACATTTATTTTGCAACAAATCTATGCGGTGAGATAAAAATGTTAACTATTCTGAAAAGAAAATGGGGATACAAAATAGTAGACGCCATCATTGAGGACCTTTTCTATTCTTCACAAATGAGTCTACTAGACATATGCCTCCAAACTTTTATGAAAAAAATCTACAAGAAATGCTTAAATATCTTATCTTAAGAATGACATTCATAGTTAAGATTATGAATCATTTGACTACAATGAATGCAACATACCTCTATGTCGGTCAGGGACATAACTTAGAAAGATGGACATGAAAAGTAAATTAGTTCACTATAAATGTGACATCCACTTGGTCATATTTATTTAGTTTTGATATGTGGCGTACACATAAAAGGTAAATTTGGTAATTGTAAATATCACAAAATCATAAAAGGTAAAAAAATACGATAAATGTTACGTACACAAAAGAACTTTGGTGTTCGGGAGATGCGATTGAGCTAGCATGCATATACAAAAAGGCATGTTTAATGAAGGTGAACAATTTGATTCAAAACATGAGTGATTAACTGACAACCCACACTCAAAGGAATCGAGGATCAAACAATGTCATGAAATAATATCACATTATTAGGCACCATGCATGACGCATCACCATCCATAGAGTTGATATTTCCACACTACTTGTTGCCACTGCCACTAATATAGTAGTAGTAATCACAATCTGACACAACCATCACCTCGAACCATTATCTCTTTGCCTTTGCAGTGGTCGACAGTAAATTCTTTCACACGGTCTCCTTAATGTTCTTGAGCATGACAAAGTAGAGCTTCAACATCGATAGCTTTGCCACATACAAAGAGTTGTCCTGCATGAACTTCTCATCATTGCCTCCGGCCCACGCTCGCTTCCTGTTTGGCAGCAGTATTGGTTGTACATCTTGGACAAGCCACCCTATATGATCACCAGTCGCTCCATCTCTAGGCGCAACCATACGATGCTTGCTTATCCTTGACCCAGATGTGGCTGCTGCCATGCAAAATGTCCTCTGGCTATTGGCCAGAGTGTCGGGCACTAGGGTACGTGTCATACAACAATGAGTCCTTGACAAAGCTCTTCCGGATCATCTCAAACTCCTCTTTCACTTGAATCTTGAGACATTTCATACATTTGTAGCATCAGACCATTCACATGCTTAAGAATACTACAAACCTTGTTTCATCTGTCAAATCACCAGAAGTTAGTTAAGGGTGACACATGCACTAGTTGTTTCTTGTATCAGGTAAGACAAATAAATTATATGAAGTACGGATTTCAATTTACATGGTTTGGAAATCCGATGAATTATCTGATGACGTAAGAATATCAATGTAAATTGTTATGAAATCTGAAGAACAAAAAAATAAAAAGAAATGGCAGGCACACGTAGAATTTTCTCAAGTTCCATATTGTCAACTTGTCAAAGGACCTCCTGTACTTAATCCATTTATCCTAATCATAAGGTTGATTAGTAAAAAAACAAGATTTCCTTGCAATAGCTTGGTGTTTAAACAAATTATAATTCGAGCAGCATATTTACTATAGAATGATTAATTGAACCATATATGAACTGTTACCCCCTTCATTTCAAAATATTGTGCATATTAGCCATGGTAAAACTTTTGCAAGCATTGGTCAAAAACTGTGGCGCTCATTATTGTTGGATATCGGGTTGCGGCAAAACCCTTCAAGTTCGAACTCTGGGGTGCGCATGAAGATCTTCTCCCTACCGATCCACGCCCCAAAGCTTTGCCGCGAGTCTAAGCTACACGATGAACAACGCAAGGGACACAATGTTTATACTAGTTCAAGCCACCATTGTGGTGTAATACCGTACTCTAGTGTGTGGTGGTGGATTGCCTCTGGGGCCGAAGATGAAAAGTACAGAGGAAGAACAACCTCGCGAGGGCTGTTCTTGAGCTGGTGGGTTTGGAGAGGAATGGCTCCGTCTCTGTTGGCTATGGGTCCCATCTCCCTCTCTACTGTGGTGGCTATCTCTATTTATAGAGGCCTTCGTCCTCATCCCAAATATTGAGCGGTAAGGGAGCCAACAACGGCCATTTTGAAGGGGGACAACTAGTACAAGTTATCCTGACTAAAGTTGGTCTTCGACTGCCAAAGGCACTGGCGATGACGCCGTCTTGGGCTCCACAGTGACCTCCATCCTGCCGCTCTGCTGGTCTTGGTCTTGTTGCATCAATATGGTAACCTTTGCTTGATGCCTCGGTACTCTGCGCCTACGCTTGCCCCCTTTGCAGCAAAGAGGAAGCGAGGACACTCCGCTGGTTGGCCGCCTGGTCTCGATCGTCATGGCTTGTGTCATGAGCACCACGCGTGGTACTCCTTGCCTTGATCTCTCCACCTCCTCATGAGCCTGCCTGGTGAGGCCGCCCCTAAGGAGGCCTTGCATCGTCCGCGCCATGAGGCATGGTCCCTCATGAGGGTCTTGAGCATGGGCTGGTGTACATGTGTCTTACTGGGCCACTTCTTGAGCCACGCCGCAGGCCGTAGGCAGGCAAGTCTGGGGACCCCCATCCCCAAAACGCCAACAGTAGTCCTCGGGCCCAAGGCGCGCTCAGACTTGGATTAGCAGTGAAGCCAAAGGGCAAGTTCGGAGCGCCGCGGGCCCCAACAACCTGCGGCCTTGGTCGCCGCGTGGCAGTTGATTGGACGTGGGCATCCCCGCTTCCCCACACTGCCTCGGCAACTGCCCGACTGACAAAAGGCTGGCCTGGGTTAGGCTTCCCACATTGCACTCATTCGCCTCGCTCTAGATCCCCTTTCTTGCTCTTGCTCTCTTGCTTCTAAAATCCCCAGATCTGCTTCATTCTTCCTCCTCCAGCAAGTGATGGTGCCCCTCAAGGCCGCGACCGAGGCTTCACCGGCCTGGTACTCGCCGGCCCTGGATCCCCCCAAACATGACAGAGAAGAATCTTGCATCTACGCGCCTGATGAAAGCGGCGCAAAGCAACGAAATGGGGTAGACCATGCTCTGGGCTGGCTCCGCCCAGCCGGAGGCCAGGGGGGTACCTTCTACCCCTTCTTCATGAGCATTGTCATTGCTGGCCTGGTGGCTCCCTTCTCTGAGTTCTTCTAGGACGTCCTCTATCATTACAAGCTGCAAGCTCAGCATCTCCACCCCAACTCCGTTCTCCTTCTGTCGATCTTCGCCTACTACTGCGAGGCCCATGTCGAGGTGATGCCTTCCATGGCCTTGCTGTGCCACATCTTCTCCCTCCGGGTCACCGGCGGCCATATTTCGGCATGTGCTAGCTTTGTCGCGTACTCCAAAGCAAAGGCGATCTCGAAGGCCGGGAATAGGGTCGATGGCTTCCGGAGCAAGTGGGTCATGATGGACGCCAGATGCTCCCACTCTCAGTTGGCGCTGCCCACGGAGTAGCCCCAGGCTGACGAGGTGTGGTATCGTGCAAAGCTTTATGACCGGCGGGTGAAGCTGGTGCTGGAGAAGATGAACGCCAACCTGAGGGCGAGCAACATGAAGGCGGCAAAGCTGATCGGGGCCACGCTCCTGAGGGAGTTCCTGGCGCAGCGGGTGGCTCCACTACAGGCGCACTGGCGCCCGTTGCGGAGGCTTGGAGATGCGGACGACAATCTCTGCCTAAGCTCGGAGGCCCTGGCTGATGAGGATCTGGCCGCAGCTCTCCGCTTCCTGGTTGGAGAGGACGTGGAAGGCCTGGAGGGCGCTCCTGTCCCCTTGTTCCTCCGCGAAGACTAGCAACAGGTGGTGGATGCCATGCCCACCTTCAATGGGAGTGGGCTGGTGCCGGGGGTGCCTCCTGAGTGCCAGGAGGCAGTGGTGTCGGTGGAATTGTCTTCTGATGATTCCTGCGGAGGAGGGGAGGAAGACGAAGAAGAGGAGGAACACGACTTGGAGACCACTGAGGGGACGGGGGAGACTTCCCCTTGGCGCAGGGCAACATTCTCTGCACCCTGCAAGATGACGATGAAACCGACGCTAGGCGAGGGGGAGAGGACACGCCCATGATCCCGAAGAAGGACAGGTCGGGGCTGATCTTCCGGGGGGCTACTCCGGCCCCGGCATTGCTCGAATCTAGATCCATCCCCTCTGGTGCGCCCTCCTCTGCTTCTGGACCTCCTGATGCTGTGCCCCGCAAGAGGCTTTCAGGCTTTAAGCTCGGCAGGAGACCGCCGGAACACGCCGCGATTGATCAGTAAGTACTCAAAGTTTGCCTCGCTCTTGTTTTTGCTGTCAGGGCTTGACATCTTCCATCACTTGGGTAGGTGCCACCTATGGCGAAGAGGCTGAAGGGGGACACAGTGGCTCTGCTTGGGGCAAGCTCACCTGCTGCTGCCGTGCGTTAATCTGTGGGAAGGGGAGGCTGTGGAGCTCGCTCCTACCCTGCCCGGTCGTCCTCGCGAAGCCAGGTGGAGCATCCTGGCGAGGTGCTAGCCCCCATGTCCCCACTGACTCTGGAGCCTGTCAGATTTTGGGTTCCGGCAGACCCTTAAGGTTCGAACTCTGGGGTGCGCGTGGAGATTACTCCTCTACCAACTCAAGTCTTGTCACCTCACAAAGGATGCAAGGTTTATACTGGTTCAGGCCACCATTGTGGTGTAATACCCTACTCCAGTTTGTGGTGTGTGGATTGCCTCAGGGGCTGATGATGAACAGTACAAAGGAAGAACAGCTTCGCGAGGGGAGGAGTTCTTGTGTTGGTGTGGGTGGTTCTGGCTAGGGTTCGATTCGTCGATCCCTTGCCTTGAGAATGGCCAGTCCTATTTATAGAGTGAGGCCCTGGTCCTCTTCCCAAATATTGAGTGGGAAGGGCGCCAACAATTGGCCATTTTGAAGGGGAACATCTACTACACTTATCCTGACTAAAGTTGGTCCGCCTGCCAAAGAATCTGACGATGACGCCGTCCTGGGCTCCACGATGACCTCTATCCTACTGTTCTGCTGGTCTTGGTCTTGTTGCACCGAAATGGTAGCCTTTGCTTGATACCCTGGCCAGTGCTTGCCCCCTTTGCACCAAAGAGGAAACAAGGACACTGCGCAGGCCGGCGCCTGCCTGGCTTCAGACGTCATGGCTTGCGTCACGGGCACCTCGTTAGGTACCCCGCCTTGATCTCTCCGCCTCCTCGCGAGCCAGCCTGACGAGGCTGCATCCGAGGAAGCTTCCTATCATTTGCCTTGCGAGGCTTGGCCCCTCGCGAGGGTCTTGAGCTTGTGTTGATGAAGATGAGCCATGCCGGGCTACTCCTTGAGCCACGCTGCAGGCCGCAAGCAGGCCAGTTTTGGTACCCCCGTTCCCAGAACACCGATAGTAGCCCCCGGGCCCAAGGCGTGCCCGGACTTGGCTTAGCAGAGAAGCAATGGGGAAAGTGCGAAGCGCCACGGGCCCCAACAGCCTGCAGACTTGGGTGCTGTGTGGCGGTTGATTGGGCGTGGGCGTCTCCGCTTCCCCACGACGCCTCGGCAACTGTTTGACAAGACAAGTCCCTGCATGCAAAACGGGTCATGATTACTTGTGATCATGGAGGCCGACGGTTGGCCTCCTCCAGCTATAAGTGCGGAACAGCGCGTGCCCTTCCAGTCCATCTTTCCTTGCTCCGCTCCTTCTTCTTCATCTCGACAACAATGGCGCCAATTTGCCGGTTATCCGCTGAAGAAAAGGGGAAGGCCCCTCGAGAGGGGCCCGTCCCACTCCCACTGAAGAATCGACCAGTCTCCTGCCGCCGAGACGAGGGCGCTCGGCGGGAGATGTCGAGGCCATGGTGCGAGCGGCCTCCTCCTGGATATTCGCTACCCTTGTACGCCCAGGCTGAGAGCCCTGGGGAAGAAGGCGTCAGGCGGCGCCGCACGCGTCGCCGGTGTCGCCGACAGATCATGGCGGTGCGCATCATCCCTCCGGGAATCCATGCGGCGAACTCCTCCCGCGAGCTCGTGCTTCACGCTGCCATGCCTCTGAGCTCCTGGATCCGCCTTCTTGCATTCTTCGCCTTTGAGATACCGCTGAGGGGGCCTCAGGAGCTCTAGCTACAGCACACCGACTGCAGCGCCCCTGCGACCGAAGCGGAGGTCGAGGTCGTCGCCCCTGGGAAGGTCTATAAGACCCGAGGCTGGGGCGAGATCGCTAGGATCTGCCTATCGGAGGGGGCCCTCGTGATCCACCTGGATTACGATGGCGCCTCCCTCATGCCCTTCAAAGTCTTCGACAAGGAAGGACGCCAGATGGAGTGCTGCCCCAGAGGCAGCGGCCTTAGCTCCGGAGCGCCGAGGACCAGGCCTGCCGCCCGCCCTTCCAGCAGCTCCTCTGGTGGCAGCGGGCGTGTTGGAGGGTCCAGCGACTCTTCCGGACTCTTCCTGACCCCGGCGTCGAGCGACCATAGCTACGAGCCCCCGAGCTCGCGTCGTGCCCGAAGCAGGGCCAGTGCGCCCGGCGGTCGGCGCGGCTGATCTGGATGGGGTTGGCACAGGCCTTGCGCAGCCCACTGTTGATGATGGCGTCTGCCATCGCGGTTCCTATAGTTAGGACTCCTTAGATTCACATCTTTTGTCGCTGCGAGGAACCAAGAACACACTGTGCGGGGGTTTGTAAGGTGCCTGTAGTTTCTATTGTTAATATGATCCTCATCGTGAAGTAGCGTGAGATGCTCGTCCCGTCTCAGCTTGGTCCCTCCTTTCTAACCTCGCGAGGGCTTGGTGCTCTGGGCCGACAGGTCCTGGTCCCCAGGCAGGCTTCAGCCGTCGTTGGTATGCCAGGTCGCAATGCCGTGGTCAAGCCCAAGAGGTGAGCGGCCCGAGGTCCAGTAAGATCCCCCAAGGCGCGATGCTCGGGAGGTCCCCTTTAGCGCTCAAGAAGCCGCCTCTCGGTGAGAAAGGAGCGCAACATTGCCATTACGGGGCTGCATTAGGTGCAAGGTTGGTGTTGCGATAGCTAGTAGTTCTGGAGAACGACTTATCTCGGGAGCTTGAAGCCATTCTCGGTGCGGCGCCAGGCCTGCGCGTCAGCAGCTGAGGAGTTGCCTAGCAAGGTCCTTGCGAGCCTCCTCCCTCTCTCCTTTACTCCCCTTCGTGCTCTACGTCCTCGGGTCCCGGCCCTCGAGCGAGCTCAGCCATCGCTGGTATGGCAGGTCGTGATGCCGTGGTCAAGGCCAGGAGGTGAGGGATGGAGAGCTAGTAAGAGCCCGTGAGTCGTGATGCTCAGGCACCCCCCCTTTAACGTGCAAGCGGCTTGCGCGGGCGAGAGGGAAAGTGACACCGCGAAGGCCTCGCCCTAAGCTACTCCTTAGAGAGATCCTGCGAACTTATCACAAGAAAAACGAGAGTTGCCGTTACAATTGCCAGCCAGCTACTGGTTGCTCTGGAGGGTGACGAGCGCACTGAGGGTCTGGTGAGGTGGCGCCTTGCGGGGCTGCCGCGGCCAGAGCTCAGCCACTCAGGTTTGTCGACATTGTAGGAACGGACACATGCGCAAGCGTCGTGCCGTTGGGGAGCAGCTCCATGAGTTGGTGTCAATCGAGCGGGCGATTAAGTTAGGCAGGTTAAGCATGAATGGGTAAGTTAGCTTAGGCGGGTCAAATGCACGACCTGAATAGATGCTAGATAGATACATGCCTCTGGGTCAGGCCCGAGTGGCTTGGGGATAATGCAGCCTGAGGGGCGCCCCCAAGAAAGTAACCTAGAGACATGAACAAAAGAGATACATGCCGCAGGGATGGACCCACGCGGCCTGGGAATGATGCAGCCTTGGGGGCGCTCCCAGCTAAAAATGAAACTCGAAAGATGTCACCTGATGATGTTGGAGATGAAGGAATGCTGAAGTAGCGGACGACGTGCGCTGCGGAAGCCGATCCTCACGAGCCCCCAGGCCCAGGAGCCTCGGGAGGCTCCGGGGGCGCAGGCGGCTCCTCGAGGACCATCTCCATCTCCGCCAGGACTGCGAAATGCCTGACCTCCTGAGCCTCCAGAATGCTCCTCAGAAGACGCTGACGTGCGGCAGCCGCGTTCGGCAGGG
>NC_057795.1:468157941-468167771 GCF_018294505.1 Triticum aestivum | reverse complement strand
TGTCGATGCAGACGCGCAGCCCTCCATCCTCGCCTGGATGGGGAGCTCCTCAGAAGATGCTGATGTGCGGCAGCCGCGTTCGACAGGCCGAAAGGCATGCGAACGTAGCTGTCGTGTCACATCCCTAGCTTCTGGTAATGCTCTAGGCTAGCTTCATGTGTGCATCATGTTTAAATTCTGAAATTTGAACTGAGGGAAATTGGAAGCCTCAAAACCCTAAATAAAAGAGGGGCAAAAGCCCTAGAAATCTCATTCATTGCTCCAAAATGCTCTTCTTAAATGTTTGATAATTTTTGGTAAGGGTTCTGGTCCCAACCAAAATATTGAACATTTTTAAGGAATTATTTTTGGGACTTTGGATTTAATTCATTAGCTATTTGAATTTGAGTTATATTCATATAATTAGAATATAATTTCAAATACCCCTGATATATTTTATAAGCTTTTGGAAAAGTCCATCTAGCAATATAAAATATTCAGAGGAGTTTTTTGGCATTGTTTGAATTATTTTAAATTCAAAACAGTGGCAAAATAAATTAAACAAAAAGAAAACAGAACTGAATAGAAATAAGAGAGAGAGAGAGAAGGACTTACCTGGCCTCACCCGTGCAGCCCACCAGAGCCGGCCCAGCCCACCACTGCAGCACTCCGTCGTCTTCCTCCCCTCGCCCCGAAGCAGCTGCGTGCTCGCACGCGCACGGCCGCGCGGCCACCTCCTGCTTGCCGACGAGCCCCTGGCCGCATGGACGACTCCCGCAGGCCGTCCCGATCCCGCTGACCGTTTTGCTCACTCTCCCCCCTCGACCCTCCCTCCTCTGCTCCCTCTCTCCCGCCTGGACCGAACGGAGCCGCCGTCACCGACGAGCTCCCTCGCGGCCACAGCCACCCCCTCGCTCCCTCTCCACACCCCTGAGCACCGTCCCGACCCCATGAAGCTCCACCACGACGCATGCGACGCCGGGTGCCCTGTAGCCACGCCATCACCGCCATCTTCATCGCCACGGCCGGCAATCACCGCCGTTCGATTCGCCGCCGACAGGACGTCCCCGAGCCCACTTAGCGTCTCGCCCGACTCCCCGTGAGCTCCTCTTCTCTTCCCCTCACTCCCCGCACCTGATTTCGTCCCCTAGCTCCTTCTTCCACCACGGCCGAAGCCCGCCGCCGCCGTGCCTCGTCGCCGTCGTGGCCAGAGCCACTGGAGCTCCCACCTGAGTGCACCATCGTGCTCAGAACGTCTCCACGAGCCCGTTGCCTGCCGCAGCTCGCCCTATCGTGCCCCCTAGTGGTCGCCCGTGTCCCACCCGAGCTCCGGCGATCGCCAAGGCCGACGCCGGCGACAACTCCGGCCACCCCCGCACCCAACGCCTGCACCACTCGACGCGCGAGTCCACCAGCGTCACGTAGATGCCCTCCGCCGGCCGTTTGGTCGCCGGAGATGCAAACTCGAGGCTCGCCGCCGCGGTTGGCCTCGCCGGCGTCAAGTCGCCGGTGGGGTTGACCCCGTTGACAGTTGACTTGCTGGGCCCAGTTTGACCCTGGGTCACTGACGTGTGGGCCTCTGGCCACTAACTAAATTAGGATTAGCACTAATCGGATTAGTTAAACTAATTACCCCCTGCTGACACTGACATGTGGGCCCTAGTGCCCTAATCTTTAATTAAACTAAACTAAACCCCCCCTGTTTAACCCGTGTCACTGACGTGTGGACCCCACACGTCAGGTTTGACCTGGGGCGCCCAGTTGACCCTGCTGACGTCACTGTGACGTGGGGCTGACGCAATAAGTAATTTCTGGATTTAAAAATAATCAGGAAATTCCAGAAAATAGCTAAAACTTCAATAAATCATAGAAATTCAACCGTAACTCCAAATTAAATAATTTATATATGAAAAATTATCAGAAAAATTCAAGGAATCCATCTGTACCATTTTCATGCATGTTAGAACAACTTATCACTACTGTTTAGGGCAAATGAAGTGAATGGCATTTGAATAATCACATATGGAGTTTGAATTTGAATCTTGTATTCAAATCAACTTCATTTAATCTGTTGCTAGTTGCATTAGCCCAAAACACATTCATTTTGCCATGTCATGATCATGCATCATATTGTGCATTGCATTGATTGTGTTCCTTTCTGTGTTGCCGGTATTTGTCCCCTCTCGATAGACGCGATACCGATGATGTGATCGTTGACACTGATGAAGACTCAATGTTATCTTCAGAAGTGCCAGGCAAGCAAAACCCCCTTGTTCATTCCGATACAATCCTACTCTCTCGCTCCTCCTCTCTTTTACTGCATTAGGACAACATCGATTCATCTGTTACTTGCTGCGGTAGCTGAGCCCCTTTATCCTTTGCATGACCTGTCATTGCCACAGTAAATAGATGAAACCCACTAGCATGAGTAGGAGTTGTTTGAGCCCTGTTGTGCCTACTCATTCATGCTTGCTTGTCATGCCTGCTACTGCTTAGAGTTGAGTCAGGTCTGATTCATCAGGGATGAATCAGAGGCGTGTGAACCTGTCCTACTGTGTGTGAGCTAAGTGTGTGAACACGATTTGGTAAAGGTAGCGGTGAGAGGCCATGTAGGAGTACATGGTGGGTTGTCTCATTGCAGCCGTCCTCAGGAACTGAGTTCTGTGTTTGTGATCCATGATTCAGCTACTACCATACATTGGGCCCTGAAATATGACCCCGCTCGACTTCTTATTCACCCTAGTCCTCTGTCCAGGAGTTGCAAGTAGTTTCTGGTGTTTGTAGCTTACTGGAGGCCGTGGACAGCGCTGACCGTAGGGGTGGGCTGTGATGCGGTAGGTACGTGGCACGGTGTACCGGATGCCCGTTTGGTATCTCGGGAACCCTGTTCACATCGTTTGGGGCTGTGAGCGAAACTCCGGCCGGATCTCCTCATGGATGGAACCCGAATAGGCTATAAACCTGGACTAGAGACTTGAGTGTTTAGGTAGGTCGTGGTCTACACCCACGTCGGCTTTCGCTTGAAGTCTGCCGAGCACATGTCGTGTGCAGACGCTAAGTGGTGGAAACATGTATGAAGAAGTACACCCCTGCAGGGTTATCATCATCTATTCGAATAGCCGTGTCCGCGGTAAAGGACTTCTGGGTTGCTTATATCAGTTCATAGACAAGTGAAAGTGGATACTCTAAAATACGCAAGATAAGCGTGAGTGCTATGGATGGCATTCTCGTAGGGAGACGGAAGCCGATCCATAGTGGTGTATTGATATGGTGAATATGTGGACTCGTGTGCGCCACCTCAAAGAGTCGCTTGAAGTCGTAGTTTAGGATAGCCACCGAGTCAAAGCTGGCTTGCTGCAGTTAAACCCCACCATCCCCTTTGTTGATAATGATGCATATGTAGTTAGTTCTGATGTAAGTCTTGCTGGGTACATTTGTACTCACGTTTGCCTATTTTATGTTTTTGCAGAGAGACTTCAGTGTCACTAGTAGTTCCGCTTGGACTTCGACGTTTAGCTTGTTACCTCAGCTACGATCTTGTGCCCCGGCAGGATCTGGTAGATAGTCAGGATTCTCAGCCCTTTTCAGTTATAGATGTCTGTACCCAGACATGATAGCTTCTGCTTGTGCTTTGATTTGTATGCTCTGATTGTTGGGTCATGAGACCCATGTTTGTAATATCTCGCTCCTCGGAGCCTATTGAATAAATTACTTGAGTCGTAGAGTCATGTTGTGATGCCTTGTTGTATTTGCACATATCGAGCGTATTGTGTGTATGATTGAAATGCTTGGTATGTGTGGGATCTGACTATCTAGTTGTTTATCCTTAGTAGCCTCTCTTACCGGGAAATATCTCCTAGTGTTTCACTGAGCCATGGTAGCTTGCTACTGCTCCGGAACACTTAGGCTGGCCGGCATGTGTCCTTCTTCGTTCCTGTGTCTGTCCCTTCGGGGAAATGTCACGCGATGATTACCGGAGTCCTGTTAGCCCGCTACAGCCCGGTTCACCGGAGTCCTGCTAGCCCAGTGCTACAGCCTGGATTCACTCGCTGATGACCGACACGTTCGATGCTGGGTCATGGATGCATGTCCCTGTAAGTCTGTGCCACTTTGGGTTTACGACTAGCCATGTCAGCCCGGGCTCCTTATCATATGGATGCTAGCGACACTATCGTATACGTGTGCCAAAAGGCGCAAACGGTCCCAGGGAAAGGTAAGGCGATACCCGTGGGGATACCGTGCGTGAGGCCGCAAAGTGATATGATGTGTTACATGCTAGATCGATATGGTACTGAGTCGGGGTCCTGACAGTGTTGGTATCACAGCTTGACTGCCTGTAGGATTACCAAGCCAAACTGGTCGAAGTTGAGTCTAGAAATTCTTTAGTTATATAAGGGAATTGATTGTGGGATGGAACGTAAGGCTCTTTTTACTCCTTATACCTTATGCCTTCTGATCTGAGTCATCATCTTCTCTCCTACGGGGATTAAGAACTAGGCTATCTCTTCTTTCTATCAGGATCACGCGTTACTAATTCGTAGACTTATAAGATTGTTGGATTTAAACTTGAGTTCAGTTTCTACTACTTCTGTATGTTAATTGTTGATCTCGAAATCTTGATATTGTGCTTCTGAGTGGTTATGCCACCATTTTTGTGAATGTCTCAAATCTTTTCTGAGCATTTACAGCCGTTATGCTGTCCGAGTTATTCCAGGTTTCTAAATAGTCTGATGCATTTGCAAAATCCTTTCCCTCTGGTTTCGATGCTCCTTTATGCCAGCTCAATCACACTAATTGTTGAGTTGAGGTATTCTACTGCCTCGACCTTTATGTTGGAGTTATTATTATGACCCTAGGTGTCTCAGGGGATCACCTAGTAATTTAGCCATGATTGGTGTCCCAGTGTGAAGATTCTGGCCATCATTTTCGTAAGCATCCCGTGATGCTACTTAGTAATAGGTATTCTGTTCCTGGGTTCTTGAACCCGAGATTCACTCTACCTACTTCATGTTGATAGTAATTGCTAGCGCCTTTAGGATATTAGTAACCTTTGCGATAGTCCTTGAAGTCCGTGGTATCTTCTTCGTCCAAATACCATGAACTACTTATGGCAGAAGTTCCTCGTTCAACTGAAATATCACAACAGGATTATTCTTGATGAGATCTCCATTATATATTGTGACTCTGCCAGTCCTACCTCTCTGCATGGGTTATCTGGAAGAAATGTTGATCTCGCTCGACATACTAATCTATGCATCCACAACTCAGAAAATTATATGTTCCTTTGAGTTGTCCCTCTTTAGTTGTCTACTGACCTTCGTCTATCAATTGATAGCCAAGAGTATGCGTGCGTTCGTTTATCGATGCCTATTACTCTTGTGGTCCGTCAAGCCATTCTATCGCAGAATGACTAGGAGAAACAAACTCCAGTACCTCATCCATATCTAGGATTGGGTCAAAGTAGTTGTATTCCGCAGATCAAATGCCAATCCAGCTTTTGATTCTGTTCTACCCTGAAGTATTACCGTCTTTATGTCAGGATTTTCATGAGGATTGCACCGGCTCTTGTGAATTCTTGATGTAGTGATACTTCTTGCCATCATTGTTCATTCCTCGGTTCCTGTGTTATCGTAACCGGAATACCGACAAATGAATCGTGATGTGTGAAATCAATACTCCCAGCAACCTCGTTGCTTGGTAGTTAAATGGATGATAACCTCATTCTTAGCGTGTTGGTTTTTGAATCATCCTTCTAAGACTGATCGTGCTACCTAGTCCTTATTTCGGTGGACCCTTCGATTGATGAGTTAGGATCTTGTCAAGTCCTCACTCATTTGATCATATCGTCTTGCCCTCAAAAGCGAGATTGTTCCCGAGCTTAGTAACATACCGGTGGTTCATGATTTTCTGAATATCTTCTCGGAAGTATCACCAGGTCGTCACCTGACCGTTATGTTGAGCTTGTGATCAAGTTGGTTTCTTGTGAACCACCTTCTCTCCAAGAATCGGTGTTAGATATCCCTGAGCTAGTTGGTTAAGCTAGACAACAATTTGGAGAGTTGGAGGATAAAAGCTTGCCTGACTTAGTTCGTTCCAAAGGGATAATCTTGTGTAGTGTGTGTTGAAGAAAGATGATATCTTCATCGATTGGTCCCTGTGATCAGTTGCTGGACCTATTGTCTTATCAATCCTTTGATTTGAGTGTGGGCTATCGTCAAATCAAATCAGTACCAATGATGCTCGTAATGTTGTCTTATTCGTGGTTGATCCCTCGAGCATACACCATTACATCTTTGGCCTGACCAATGCTATCACTTGTTCACTTAACTATGGAATTCCTTTTAAAAGGAAACCCAGATGAATTGTTGTTGAGCCCATTGACAACATCCTTATCTCCTCCATGATTTTGTTGGACATTAAGCTAGTGTTGGAAACTTTTGAAAGCATTTTCTTCATGCTAGCTCACGAAGTATTTGTTGATGAAAGGAGTGACTTCCTTTTATACACGTAAATTTGGTGAAAGTTGCCGCCGTGAATTTGAGAAAGTTAGTTTTGCTTCCTCTGGAATCATCCCAAGTCAGTCATGCATACGTGCGAAGTATTCTGTGGTCTGGAGATTTGCAACCTCCATTCTATATGTATATCCTAGCACACCAAGCCACTGATTGAGTTGTTCAAAGATAAAGGAGTCTGTCCAAGGTGAACTCTTTGGACCTCCACGCGTGGAGACTTCGATGTCATTAATGATGGTTCCCCACCTGAACTCGGTAGTGTTTTATTATAAGACTACCACGTGGTCATGTTTGTCTGGGACAACGTGTTCACATGTTTATAGCAGAACCAGCTCATGTTTTGGAGCTTACTATCATAGTTCATTTCCCGAGAATCCCGCAACGTCATCTCGTCGATTTGTGTTGCAAACTTTCATTTTTCTTCCTAGACTCGATGGGTCTGGAATATCCTGACACCAACCCGATCTGAATCTCAAGCAGATATGAGGGTTGGAATATTTCCCAAGAATTATAATATTGGTCGCGCGATAACCGGTAAAGTGGATGTCGTGCCCAACACACCCAGCCGGAATACCTGTTATTATAATATCTTGATTGATGAAGTTGGCCACCTCCCCATAGGGATTTCGTAGGGTTTACTCCCTAGTTGCCCTATGGATTTTTGTGTTCCCGAAGTCCGACCTTTTTACTTGATGTTTTAGATATCAAACCATATCTATGAATGGTTACACTAGCACATCAAGGAGAACATTAGAAGCGGAGTGCTAAATGTCTCTCGGTCGATCATCCAGATTTTATTTCCTTGGCCCCGCCAAGGGTGAAATCTGAGAAAGTGTTATCCTCCTTTGCATCTGCATCGTCCATCGCTATTCATCATGGTAGTAGTTGTGTTACCGGACCCTTGACACGGATGTTGGTAAAACCTTGATGAATATGGAAATGCTCAAGTTCTTGAGAGCACGCACAAGCGCTACGTGTTATCATCGGCACTAACTGGGTTTGCTCTCAGTTTCCTCGGCAATGCTATGATCTATTCAAACAGTGAATTCACTCTCTGTTATTGGGTTTTTCCCCAGTTACCAGAATCATTCCCAGCACTTGCATTTTGTTCCCAGCTTGCACCGCCAATGTGCCATTCTACCATGGGTCTCTTCCATCTCCGGTGATAAGCAAATTCATCCATTACGTTGTCTTCAACAAGGTAATCCACATCATAAAAGTCCAAGTATGCCATTCTACCGACCCCGCCAATCGATTGCTGTGATTTGCCTTAGGTTGATATAGAGAGTCTCAATGATCTCTATATCAAAGATAATTCTTTTTGCCACTTAAGATAATAATCTACGAATCACCCTTCTCCAGGATGTTTCGTCGTGGTATCATGGCAATTCAAATCCTCGCTACGTTGACAATCGTTTACCACCTTCTTAGGTGTGGAATCATTGTCTACCTAGTGAACCTTCGTCATCTGTTCCACTCCATTCCTCTAGAGGTGTGCTTCGTCTCTCAGCTCGAGAGATGTTGCTATGTCCCATTCCGTGAGTCAATCCTGAGTTGTTCGTTCCTTGAGAAGATTAATTCTTCTAGAGTTTTCCCTCCCTCTTCTTGTCATGTTAGTTGGAGTTCTTAGAGAAAGACTTCGAGGCAATGATGGTGATCGAATCAACGCTCCTATGAAGTGCACCCTGGATCGTGAAGATTATACTAGTTGCGTTTTCCCTTCACCTTACCCTACGCTTGAATCTCGGGACGAGATTTTTGTTTAGTGGGGGTGAGTTGTCACATCCCTAGCTTCTGGTAATGCTCTAGGCTAGCTTCATGTGTGCATCATGTTTAAATTCTGAAATTTGAACTGAGGGAAATTGGAAGCCTCAAAACCCTAAATAAAAGAGGGGCAAAAACCCTAGAAATCTCATTCATTGCTCCAAAATGCTCTTCTTAAATGTTTGATAATTTTTGGTAAGGGTTCTGGTCCCAACCAAAATATTGAACATTTTTAAGGAATTATTTTTGGGACTTTGGATTTAATTCATTAGCTATTTGAATTTGAGTTATATTCATATAATTAGAATATAATTTCAAATACCCCTGATATATTTTATAAGCTTTTGGAAAAGTCCATCTAGCAATATAAAATATTCAGAGGAGTTTTTTGGCATTGTTTGAATTATTTTAAATTCAAAACAGTGGCAAAATAAATTAAATAAAAAGAAAACAGAACTGAATAGAAATAAGAGAGAGAGAGAAGGACTTACCTGGCCTCACCCGTGCAGCCCACCAGAGCCGGCCCAGCCCACCACTGCAGCCCTCCGTCGTCTTCCTCCCCTCGCCCCGAAGCAGCTGCGTGCTCGCACGCGCACGGCCGCGCGGCCACCTCCTGCTTGCCGACGAGCCCCTGGCCGCGTGGACGACTCCCGCAGGCCGTCCCGATCCCGCTGACTGTTTCGCTCACTCTCCCCCCTCGACCCTCCCTCCTCTGCTCCCTCTCTCCCGCCTGGACCGAACGGAGCCGCCGTCACCGACGAGCTCCCTCGCGGCCACAGCCACCCCCTCGCTCCCTCTCCACACCCCTGAGCTCCGTCCCGACCCCATGAAGCTCCACCACGACGCATGCGACGCCGGGTGCCCTGTAGCCACGCCATCACCGCCATCTTCATCGCCACGGCCGGCAATCGCCGCCGTTCGATTCGCCGCCGACAGGACGTCCCCGAGCCCACTTAGCGTCTCGTCCGACTCCCCGTGAGCTCCTCTTCTCTTCCCCTCACTCCCCGCACCTGATTTCGTCCCCTAGCTCCTTCTTCCACCACGGCCGAAGCCCGTCGCCGCCGTGCCTCGTCGCCGTCGTGGCCAGAGCCACTGGAGCTCCCACCTGAGTGCACCATCGTGCTCAGAACGTCTCCACGAGCCCGTTGCCTGCCGCAGCTCGCCCTCTCGTGCCCCCTAGTGGTCGCCCGTGTCCCACCCGAGCTCCGGCGACCGCCAAGGCCGACGCCGGTGACAACTCCGGCCACCCCCGCACCCAACGCCTGCACCACTCGACGCGCGAGTCCACCAGCGTCACGTAGATGCCCTCCGCCGGCCGTTTGGTCGCCGGAGATGCAAACCCGAGGCTCGCCGCCGCGGTTGGCCTCGCCGGCGTCAAGTCGCCGGTGGGGTTGACCCCGTTGACAGTTGACTTGCTGGGCCCAGTTTGACCCTGGGTCACTGACGTGTGGGCCTCTGGCCACTAACTAAATTAGGATTAGCACTAATCAGATTAGTTAAACTAATTACCCCCTGCTGACACTGACATGTGGGCCCTAGTGCCCTAATCTTTAATTAAACTAAACTAAACCCCCC